>NC_089790.1:22557500-22585000 GCF_040412425.1 Macrobrachium rosenbergii
AATATTTGAACTTTGTGATGCCAAAACGGATTATATTGTCGATTTTATAATCTATACTGGAAAAGATACAGAGATATTGGTAGATGAGGATCTAGGGGTATCTGGTTCTGTGGTAAAAACATTTATGGCCTCGCATCTCGGAAAACATCACATCCTGTATTTCGATAATTGGTATTGCAGCCCAAAACTGCTCAAGTATTTGGGCGACAACGAAACAGGAGCATGTGGAACAGTCCGGAAAAATAGGAAATTTATGCCTAAATTTCCTGATGTGAACAAATCTGAGATTTCGTCTCAAAACTGCAATGGAATATTAGGTTTAAAATGGCAGGATAACAGGACAGTGTATATGTTATCTTCAGTACATGAAAATATAATGGTAGACTGTGAAAAAGGTGTCGACCAGGGGAATTTGTGCAAAAACCTGCATGCGTTGTTGACTATAATAAGAAAATGCGGATTGTGGACAAGAACGACATGCTTATTAGTTCTGTGAAGTGTATCCGTAAAACCACGAGATGGTACATAAAACTATTTTTCCGTCTGCTTGATATGATACTAGTAAACTGTCATCATTTGCATGGATTTGTTACTGGCAAGAAAGGGTCATATTTACAGTTTTCTAAGTCAGTCGTTCTGCAGTTGATTGAAAGGTACCCTCCAGCACCTAACAAGATAATTACCCGCACCGTAATAACGCAGCCAAGGCGGCTAACAGAAAGACACTTTCCTGATCCAGTTCCCTCAACAGAAAAACAACTGCGACCTAGACTAAGATGTCGCGTGTGCTCGCATACATCCCGTAGGCCCAAGAAAGGCCAGCAGACATATTTCATGTGTAAAGACTGCAATGTAGGACTATGTGTCGCTCCTTGTTTCAGAGAATACCACACACTTCTGAATTACTAGAATTCTGTCGTAAAAGTTTTGTCAAGATTATTATGTTCAGCTTATTAAATATTCAGATTCATAACCATTTGTTATTCACATTGTTTGATTTCATTCAACTTATGTCATAAAAGCTTCTTCCAATCATATTGAGTCTTATGTGTTTATACATTTTCTGATTTTGTTTTTGTATCTACAGCAAAAAGATTTTGTAAAATAAATGTTGAAATTCATCCGTATTATAATTTTCTTCATCAAATTATGGCTTTAGTCTTTAGTGAGAGAGAGAGAGAGAGAGAGAGAGAGAGAGAGAGAGAGAGAGAGAGAGAGAGAGAGAGAGAGAGAGAGTAAATTACTATTTTGCGTTTAATGTTCCTTTTCTGTCCTTTGAAGACTGGATATCATAAAATATAAAATGAGTCGGATGTAATGTAAATCTGATAATCATGGTATTGATGATTTATGATATATGAGAATAATAATAACAATATAATAACCGTTACCATGAGATTAATGAATATAGACAATGTTGTTGTTATTATTATTATTATTATTATTATTATTATTATTATTATTATTATTATTATTATTATTATTATTCAGAAGGTGAACCTATCCATATGAAACAAGCCCACAGGGTAACTAACTTGAAATTCAAGCATCCTAAGAAAATGGTGTTCATTCGAGTGAAATAACAGAAGGTAGTAGGAAATACAGAAAGAGGAGATCAGTTATTAGAAAACAGATGTACTAACAATAAATAAATAAAAATGTAAACAAAGTATTAAATACAAGATGTATTGCATAAGGGTAGTAATGCATTACATTCACTTGAACTTTTGAAGTTCCGTTTGCATCACATCCTCAGTAAAGAGGCTGTTCCACAGTCGTAAGGCGTGAGGAATAAAGGTCCCTGGAACTGAAAAGTTCGAAGGCGAGGTACATTTACTGCACATTGATGCTGCTGTTCAGCGAATCTGGTTGCTCTCGACAGCAACAGGGGATCAGGGATCAACTGAGAATGTGAAAGAAATGTCAAAATACAACTTATGAAAAAGTGACAAACAAGAGACCATCCGTCTATAGTCCAAGGCATAGCTGCCAAAGAAACCTTCCACCTCGAACCACTCTAAAAGATATAAATCTCTGGCAGAAGCAGACATCTCCCGGAGAACAGTATCCTAGTAAAGGAAGGACAAATTACCTAAAAAATGTTGCACTGATTTAATCACTCATATAAGTATATGAGGACTTAAGAACAATACCCAACTTTCATGCGGCATTTGCTGACATTTTCATTAGATGTTTCTCAAAAATAAGATGTAAGTAAACAGGTACCACTAGAATAGTTGAAGGAAAAGAAAAATATCTGTAGAAAATTATAACAGAATAAAATGATCTACAAAACCCTACAACTTCCCTGAATATTGGTTCAAAAACAATTGAACAAATTCCAAAATGTTAGTGATTAAATATATATATATATATATATATATATATATATATATATATATATATATATATATATATATATATATATATATATATATATATATATATATATATATATATATATATATATATATATATATATTATATATATATATATATATATATATATATATATATATATATATATATATATATATATATATATATATATATATATATATACAGTTCATATGTGGCTAATCATTTTTTTGTAACAGGAATTTATCCAATTTTTATTTTTATTTATAGGGATAGGTGTGAGTATGTGTTTGTATTTTACATACACACACACACAAACATATATACATATATATATACACTCATATATATGTAATTAATTGTATATATATTACACACACACACACACACATATATATATATATATATATATATATATATATATATATATATATATATATATATATATATATATATATATAACTGAATCACGAGAATATGGAACGTGATGAATATATAAATAAAGACAATTCCACGAAGGAAAGAGAAGCAACAGAGTATTGCAAGGCTTTTCGACGTATTGTCCTTTACTTAGCAGACTCGTTTCTCTTTCCTTCAGGGCATTGCCTTCATATATATATATATATATATATATATATATATATATATATATATATATATATATATATATATATATATATATATATATATATATAAGTACTCACACATGTATATATAGTCAATTATATATATATATATATATATATATATATATGTATATATATATATATATATATATATATATATACATACATACATACATACATATAGTATATATATACATACACATACACACGCCACACAATTACAAATTTTGATCAGCAATGTGATTTATAATATTGATCCCTAGTGAATGTGGCGAGGTGGCAATTGTGTTTACATGTCACATGCAAGTGTGACAGACGACGCGCGTAGGTGGCATTTCAGATGCACGTGTCCTGTTGACAGAAATGAACTGCTTTGTTTTCAGCCGCTGTACCCTCCACCTTTGTCGAATTTGGTGGGCGTACCGTTGGAATATTAGCTTGAAAATGGGCCCCGGGATTATCCCAAGCCCCGGCAGTCTCCAATTCCTTGTTTCATTGACAAATGCGGATTCTGGAACCTCCTTTTTACTTGCGGCTAATACGATTTCCATTCAAGGAGGTTGTTTCCACTTTCCCCTGACTTTTGACCGCCATCGTCAATCAAACATTGAATTGGAATCTGTCCGAAGGACAAAGGGATAATCCCAGGCCCTATTCCCAGGTAGTATTCCAGCGTTCAGGGCCACCAAACTCAACACAGGTGGAAGGTAAGCAAGAGCAGAAAACAACGACCGGTCATTTCCATCAAAAGGATTCCGGCATCTCACGTACCACCCACGTCTCAGCCATGGAAATACGATTGTCACCTTCCAAATGTCCATATTCGCTAGTGTCCAAAATGTATTGTTGTGTCGTGTAATCATTGTTGCCGTTGTCATGGATTCATATATATATATATATATATATATATATATATATATATATATATATATATATATATATATATATATATATATATATATATATATATATATATATATATATATATATATAGATGCAGTAATGTGTGTGTTTGTACATATACTGTATGTATGTATGTAGGTGATATTGAGATGCACGTGTGCTTTGACAGAAATGACCTGCTTTGTTTTCAGCTCGCTGTACCTTCCACTTTGTCGAATTTGGTTGGCGTGACCGTTGGAATAATTGCCGATTTTGGAATATTCCTTTATTACTGGCAGCTTATTTATTTGTGTTGTTACATTAATTGCATAATATCTATATCACGGATCGCTACTATCACAATATTATCATATAAATAAAACAGGTTAATTTGCAGCAAAACAACAAATACAAACGCTATTACAATGACTGTTTACGATTTCGTGCGTCTGGTAGCATGCTACGGGTGACTACCGTCTGAAAACCCTCCGGATTGTGGTAAGTGTGAGGTCTCATCTCGGCCGTAATCAAAGGGCTAATGAAAATAAAAATAATTAATAATTTCCCATATTTTGGTAATCATAGAATCAACTAAAAACGATTATTAAATAAAATTATCTAAAAATGAAAAAAATCCCGTAGGGTGGGTCTGCCCAGACCCAACTTGCACCAGATAGGGTTAAGAGACTGGCCAGTCTTGGAGGCCTTTGGGCCTCATCCTTGAAGTTCTTGGGCCCTCTCCAGGCCTGCTTCCCCAGCCTGGCAGGATACCTGCCTTCCTCCGAGGAAGCAGCCTCTGGGTCGGACCCTTCCCTTCAAGGCTGCCCTCAAGAGACTGGCCAGACTTGGAGGACTTTGGGTCTCATCCTTGAAGTTCTTGGGCCCTCTCCAGGCCTGCTTCCCCAGCCTGGCAGGATACCTGCCTTCCTCCGAGGAAGCAGCCTCTGGGTCAGACCCTTCCCTTCAAGGCTGCCCTTAAGAGACTGGCCATCCTTGGAGGACTTTGGGCCTCATCCTTGAAGTTCTTGGGCCCTCTCCAGGCCTGCTTCCCCAGCCTGGCAGGATACCTGCTTTCCTCCGAGGAAGCAGCCTCTGGGTCGGACCCATCCCTTCAAGGCTGCCCACCCATCCCTTCAAGGCTGCCCTCAAGAGACTGGCCAGCCTTGGAGGACTTTGGGTCTCATCCTTGAAGTTCTTGGTCCCTCTCCAGGCCCGCTTCCCCAGCCTGGCAGGATACCTGCCTTCCTCCGAGGAAGCAACCTCTGGGTCAGACCCTTCCCTTCAAGGATATCCTTAAGAGACTGGCCAGCCTAGGAGGACTTTGGGCCTCATCCTTGAAGTTCTTGGACACTCTCCAGGCCTGCTTCCCCAGCCTGGCAGGATACCTGCCTTCCTCCGAGGAAGCAGCCTCTGGGTCGGACCCTTCCCTTCAAGGCTGCCCTCAAGAGACTGGCCATCCTTGGAGGACTTTGGGTCTCATCCTTGAAGTTCTTGGGCCCTCTCCAGGCCCGCTTCCCCAGCCTGGCAGGATACCTGCCTTCCTCCAAGGAAGCAGCCTCTGGGTCAGACCCTTCCCTTCAAGGCTGCCCTTAAGAGACTGGCCATCCTTGGAGGACTTTGGGCCTCATCCTTGAAGTTCTTGGTCCCTCTCCAGGCCTGCTTCCTCAGCCTGGCAGGATACCTGCCTTCCTCCGAGGAAGCAGCCTCTGGGTCGGACCCTTCCCTTCAAGGCTGCCCTCAAGAGACTGGCCATCCTTGGAGGACTTTGGGTCTCATCCTTGAAGTTCTTGGGCCCTCTCCAGGCCCGCTTCCCCAGCCTGGCAGGATACCTGCCTTCCTCCGAGGAAGCAGCCTCTGGGTCAGACCCTTCCCTTCAAGGCTGCCCTTAAGAGACTGGCCATCCTTGGAGGACTTTGGGCCTCATCCTTGAAGTTCTTGGGCCCTCTCCAGGCCTGCTTCCCCCAGCCTGGCAGGATACCTGCCTTCCTCCGAGGAAGCAGCCTCTGGGTCGGACCCTTCCCTTCAAGGCTGCCCTCAAGAGACTGGCCATCCTTGGAGGACTTTGGGCCTCATCCTTGAAGTTCTTGGGCCCTCTCCAGGCCTGCTTCCCCAGCCTGGCAGGATACCTGCCTTCCTCCGAGGAAGCAGCCTCTGGGTCAGACCCTTCCCTTCAAGGCTGCCCTCAAGAGACTGGCCAGCCTAGGAGGACTTTGGGCCTCATCCTTGAAGTTCTTAGGCCCTCTCCAGGCCTGCTTCCCCAGCCTGACAGGATACCTGCCTTCCTCCGAGGAAGCAGCCTCTGGGTCGGACCCTTCCCTTCAAGGCTGCCCTCAAAAGACTGGCAAGCCTTGTAGGCTTTTGGGGCCAATCCTTAAAGGGCTTGGGCCCTTTCCATGGGAAGGGTCAGACCCATAGGCTGCTTCCTTGGAGGAAGGAAGCGGCCTCTGGGTCGGGCCCTTCCCCTCACCAATACTCTTTGCTTTCTCTTACCCTACTTTTCAAAACTGACACTTTCTGTCTCCGAAGGCTTCCAGACGATTTGAAGCATCTCGGAGATTGTTCTTGGACACTTTGAAGCTCGGCGCATGCGCGAATGGCATTTCTCTCGCCCTTCCAGGAGCCGGAGGACTGAAGGATTGCAAAATGTCTTCAAGGAAAATCTCGAAGGTTTTAGATCATTTCAACATCGCGATAACCATTACTTGGAGTTCTTTTTCTGGCACATAAACAGCTTCTTTGCTTTAAGGAGTCGTCTTCTATAAACTTATGAGATTCCCTCTTACTGACGATATTGATCATCCCTTCGATTCTTCCTTGCTTCTCCGAAAAGTAATTCTGTGAATCCAAAATCTTTGAAGTAGTTTCTAACACCTCAGGTTATCTACTTTATTCTTCGTCAGCATTCTTCAGTATACCTCCACGCCGATGTCGTCTCTTTTTGTTCCTTCTCTTTCTTATTTCGAGCGAAGAACTGCTCCAAGCGGTAATTTTGGGCATCCAAAATCCTCTCTCAATCAGCTTAGAAAACACCTCAAGTTCTCTACCTTTCATTTCGTATAAATTCTTCAGTTCCTCCGTTCCACTGTCTTCCTCTCTTCTTGATTATTTCCTTCCTTATTTCGAATGAAGAGCTTGCGTCCGTGAGTGACAATACGACTGTAGAGGTGCCGAATAATCGCAGAAGGCGGGAACCTCGACTTCATACTGCTCCGCGAAGTAGTCCATATTTTCAGCGGTAAACAATTACAGACTGAAGCTATCTGCCATTCTCGTGATGTACTTTTCCCTCTTGAAAATCTCTTTTAGTCGATCTGCTTCGTCATCCAGTTCATTTTAACCATAAACTTCGCCTTCTTTGCTCACATGCTGTCTCTGAAGGCTTCAAGACGTCTTCCTGGAGGATCCCTGAGATGGCCACTGTAGTCCTTGGTGTCAGTGCACCTATTGAGTGATGGCGCTATACGCATGAGCGGAAGAATTCTAAAACGACTGCAGGAAAAACACGAAGATATTACGGCGCCAGGCGACAATGATTCTTTCTTGCAGCAGAAGGTATGAAATTTTCTTGAAAGCTTTATTGCCACGAAAACATCAATATTTAAAAAAAAGAAAGAAATTAAAAATTTAGTGAAAAATCATCATCGTATCCTTTTCTCTCATCGCCGGAGAGAAATATATATATATATATATATATATATATATATATATATATATATATATATATATATATATATATATATATATATATATATATATATATATATATATATATTTATATATATATATATATATATATATTATATATATATATATATATATATATATATATATATATATATATTATATATATATATATATATATATATATATATATATATATATATATATATATATATATATATATATATATATATATATATATATATATATTTATATATATATATATATATATATATATATATATATATATATATATATATATATATATATATATATATATATATATATATATATATATATATATATATATATATATATATATATCTATATATACATACACATACATATATATATAAATATATACAGTATATATGTATATATATATATATATATATATATATATATATATATATATATATATATATTCATATATGTATATATATTATATACATGTATATATATATATATATATATATATATATATATATATATATATATATATATATATATATATTATATACATATATATATATTGTATATATATATATATATCTACATATATTTATATATCTATATATATGTATATATATACATATAGATACATAGATAGATAGATATCTCCTCCCGACGACGAGGGAAAAGGATACGATGATGATGATTTTTCGCTACATTTACATTTATTTCTTTAAAAAAATGCTATTTTCGTGGCAATAAAGCTTTCTAGAAAATTTCACCCTGGGAGGACAAGATCAACTTGGAAATTATTATTATAGATAGATACATATACATAAATATATGTATATATAAGTATATATACATATATTTTATATATATATATATATATATATATATATATGTGTGTGTGTGTGTGTGTGTGTGTGTATACACTGGTTTGTGCGTCTGTGTGCGTTAATTTTTCCCAATAGTTAAAAATAAGGTGGTCTCAAGAATTTCTGTTTCCTGAAATGGTCATCACTAGCGCCCAGTAATCCAGTCAGCTTCAAGAGAAAAGTGACCTTTTTGTTTTAACAAGGCTTCTCCATTGCCATTGATCACCTTATTAAGGGGAGAGAGAGAGAGAGAGAGAGAGATGGCTGCCTCCAGCAAGGAATGATTAAGTTTTTTCGCATAGCAGAGTAAGTTATAAATATATAGTTTTTTATGGTACCAGCATCAAATTATAATAGTAGATTTTTGAAGGATACAGAGTAGTTTAAATCGCTTGTCTTATTTAAAGAAAAATTCTTCTTCGGAAAAGAAATAAGTTTTAGAGTCTTCAAGAACACAATTAAAGACGCTTAATGGAAAACTTTTCCAATATTCCTGGAAAACCTGTCCACCATATACTTTGGAGGCTTGTATTTCAAGTCAATGGTCCCTGTATGCTTGTCCCGTATGAATTGGATTCATATTCTAAAAAAAAAAAAATAATAGTAATAAAAAAATACTCATAGTAGCATGAGTCTTAAAATGAAGTAGCAAATCCACAGTTGTATATTTATCTTTAAATATATGTACATATACATAACTGTGGAATTGCTTCTCCAATCCAATAATAATAATAATAATAATAATAATAATAATAATAATAATAATAATAATAATAATAATAATAATAATACTGAGATAATATTAAGCAAACTTTTTACTGATGAAGATGCAATTTTTAATAATTTTAGTAGGACATTTTTAAACAACTTTTAGAGCTGGCCGTGCTGGACACGACCTTTGCCTTCAGTTTGTATAAACAAACTGAAGGGATGGCCATGGGATCACCACTTGGTCCAATTTTTGCTAACATCTTCATGTGCTCCCTGGAGGAGCGCATAATAGAAAGAATGTCCCATTAGGTTCCGCCCTCTATTTTATCGAAGATATGTTGACGACACGTTCTCCTATTTCGTCATGAATGTCATGCAGAGTCCTTTCTGAGTTCGTCATCCGACAACATCCAAACATAAGGTTCGCTATGGAGAAGGAGGTAAATAACAAACTCCCCTTCCTTGATCTTATTATTTCCAGAGGTGACTCAGGTTTTTACACAGGTGTGTATAGAAAAAATACATTTACTGGTTTGGGAATGAATTTTTATAGTTCGTGTTTCTTTCATTTGAAACTGAACTCTATTTTAACCCTCCTCCATAGGGCTTACACCCACTCGTCAAACTGGAAGAGTTTCCACGATGAGATATCCTTTTTAGTGAAATATTTCAATAATAATTGTTTTCAATCACGACTTTTTTTCAGATCCTAAATAAACTGCTACTACAGAAAATGACTCGGCAACACCTGAATCGACTGTACTTGAAACTAAAGATGTATGCAAGTTTCCCTTTCGTGCATGATGATACTTTTAGGAGAAAATGCACAGCCATTATTCAAAAGAGTTTTCCAGCTTTAAACCTGAAAATCATCCCGAAAAATCCCTTTACAATAGGGTCTCTGTTCAGAGTCAAAGACCGGCTCAGTCCTCTGTTTTCGTCCAGCGTTGTTTACAAGTACACTTGCCCGGGATGTGATCACGGGATATACATATGTGGGATGCACGAGGAGGCTGTTGAAGGTCCGCATAGATTCCCACAGGGGCATAAGTCATAGAACAGGTAGCAGGTTATCTAATCCTGAGCAATCAAATATACGAAATCATTCAAAATTATGTAAAACTTATATTGACAGCAAGGATTTTTTCCATCCTAGGCCGAGTGCAGAACAACAACGACTTAACCATCCTAGAATCCATAATTATCAGGAAGACTGTGCCGTCGTTAAATACTCAATCGTCCTCAGTGAAATTGTTTATAGCCTAGTTTGGGCAACTGGTTTTCCTCACTCTGTTTGTACTTATTAATACTTATTTATGTTAGTCTTGTTCTTTCTTTCATATAGGTAGGTTGTTTTAAGATTTTAGTGAACTCCTTTTACTCATTATTAACTTGTCTTGGAATGAGGTGTTTTGTTTTAAATATTTTTACTACATAAAGAGCTGTTGCCATTGCATTAATTTGTTATTGATGTTCGCAAATTATATTATATTTTATAGCCTTGAAAATGCGACTTGGAATTCGTCATGAAACGTCGGCATTGAAAATAAACTGTAGATGATGAGGATGCCTTTCCCTACTGCTTCCTTCGTGATGTATATATATATATATATATATATATATATATATATATATATATATATATATATATATATATATATATATATATATATATATTACTAAAGGACCTCATTCAAACTGCATGGTATCTATAGATACCATCCAGTTTGAATGAGGTCCTTTAGTAATTTAGTTAATGCACAGAACAATTGTGTATGTGATAAAAGTTAATATATACGTATGTATACATATATGTGTGTGTTAGTGTGTGTATTAACAGATAGTTAGACACAGAGATAGATGCATAGATAGAAAGATATATATATATATATATATATATATATATATATATATATATATATATATATATATATATATATATATATATATATATATATATATATATATATATATATATATATATATATACATATAAATACATATATATATATATATATATATATATATATATATATATATATATATATATATATACATATATATATACATATATACATATATGCATATATAGTAGGGAGTACGGATAGGAAGAACAGTCAGCTCATCATTGATATATTTATTAATAGGTGCGCTTCAGGATCACCCATATCCCATCTTTTCTGGCTAAAAAGATACAAAAACACTAATTAAAACTGACAACAGAGCTTACAAAATTAAAATGCTTTAAAAGATTGAAAAATGACAATGACAAAACAAGAAATAGATTACCTTCAGTAGTAAAGTCCAGAGGATGAAAACTGAATAAGAGTAAACAAGGTTAGCAAGTAAACAAGAAAGGCGGGGGGTTACTATAGTACGACCGTTTTAGGAAGAGACTTTGCCCCTCTTAAACTGACCATTAACCTTCTGACTTCAAGCTCTCATTGTTTGCGCCTGTTATCAAGCACGTGTACTATAATAGAAAGTTCTGAATGAAGTTTTGTTGTCCCACTTAAATTTTAGATAAAAAAAAAAAAAATTCAATATATGAAAATGATAGATGCAAGAAATTTGGAAACCTAGATGTGCTTTCATTTTCAGTTTTGTTTATTTGGATGCTGTACTGAGCAATGTTCTTGAGTTACGTCATCTACTATAGTTTTTTTATTACTGTTCCTTTGCTGTTATCGAAGTCATATAATTGTGATATAGTTTTGAGCTTTTGAATTGTTTTCTTTCGTGTATGCCCTGATCCGTCTTTACCTCCTTGCTGTATCAGGTTGAATTTTCACTGTGCAGCTATAAAATAGCTCATAATAAATATTCTTTAAATATTGTTACACCCATATATATATATATATATATATATATATATATATATATATATATATATATATATATATATATATAAGGTGTAACAATATTTAAAGAATGTTTATTATGAGCTATTTTATAACTGTACAGTGAAAATTGAACCTTGATACAGCAAGGAGGTAAAGACAGATTACGGCATGCACGAAAAAAAAGCAATTCAAAAGCTCAAACTATATCACAATTATATATATATATATATATATATATATATATATATATATATATATATATATATATATATATATATTACACATTTATACAGTATTAGATTTACCTGTGCTTTTAAAGCACTGTCTTATGATACTCATCACTGCTGTGGCATTTCTGTTATATGTAGATTTTTAAAGATATTTCTGCCACTTTCTGTCGAAAAAACAGATCTATATTTCAATTTATTTCAATTTCAGTGTTCAACAGGATATCACACAACAAAGGAAAGCAATAAATTTATTTACAATCGAAGTATGAGGAGACATTACTTATGAAGAATCCTCGTCAGAGGATGCTAAATCGATAACAAAAGAATCTATATATTTATCAATGCAAACATCTCTTGAAGCGTCATCTCTTTTTATATCTTCGGCATGTCTCATCATTAGCCCAGTTGTCAGAAGATATGGATTCAATTGCTTCTTTGACCAAAGGAAGCAGGTCTGATTTTTTAAAATGATTCTTCTTTGCCACGTATGATTTCACCTGCGCCCATATCAGTTCTGTTGCATTATACTGGCAGTGATATGTAGGCAGCCTAACCACTATGTCCATGATCTCTTGCCAGTCTGTCAATCACGTAATCATTTTCTTTACATGAATGTCTTTGCAACTTTACTAATTTTTATTAGCCAGTCTTTAACTTCATCCTTTTGGCAGACATTGTCGGAGGTTTGTTAATTCGAACTGAATGATAAGAAGCGTTATCCCACACTATGATGGCAGATGGCCCTATATTGGGAAGAAGCTGGGTTTTAAACCATTTTTCAAACACTGCAGAATTCATCTGAATTTCTAGATTGCGTATCCCTTGTCAGCTGGGTGCTTGATCATTGATAAAAATATTACCCAGAAATGTGGTTAATATTGCAACCAATATTGTGATTGTGTCTACTTACTCTCCAATGTTATTGATGTACAATTAGAAGGAATAAATCATAGGTAAAAATTTTTATTCTGTCACGCCTCTCTCTCTCTCTCTCTCTCTCTCTCTCTCTCTCTCTCTCTCTCTCTTTTTTTTTGCCCAGCTAGTGGAATAGTAAGCGGAACCATAAAAATTATGAACATTCTTTATGATTAGTTTTCTGACGAATATACAAATAATTTTTAACTATAATACACAACTGTGATGTAGCTGTCCTTTACGGATTCAAACAGAATTAGAAAATTACAAAAAAAAAAAAAAAGAAGACTGTCATCCTCAATCAGTGCAGTGCTTATACCTCTGGCAACACTAAACCCCGATATATAGTACTTATCCTATGTTTATTTATTTGTGTTGTTACATTAATTGCATAATATCTATATCACGGATCGCTACTATCACAATATTATCATATAAATAAAACAGGTTAATTTGCAGCAAAACAACAAATACAAACGCTATTACAATGATTGTTTACGATTTCGTGCGTCTGGTAGCATGCTACGGGTGACTACCGTCTGAAAACCCTCCAAATTGTGGTAAGTGTGAGGTCTCATCTCGGCCGTAATCAAAGGGTTAATAGCCTTCTCGATAATATGTTGTGGATAGAGCAGTTGCATTAGGTGTTTGTAGATCTTGTTGAATTCTTTGTCTAGGTATCCATTTGAACTTATTCTAAGTCCCCTGAGGAATATGTTGTACCCTACCATGATCTTTACGGAGACATCTTGGTAGCTAAAGAAATGAATGTAAGAAACAGCGAAAGTGGGTTTCCTATATACTGTGAAAGCATATCTGTTCTGTTCTCTTATGATTAGTACATCTCTAGGAACGGCAATTTTCCGTCCTTTTCCCATTCTGTCGGAACTAGCGAATTCAGCCAATGGAAAAATTCATTGAAGTCTCCCCAGCTATTGTCCCAGAAAGTAAAAATATCAAATACGTATCTAAGCCAGATCATATTGCGGGTTTGATAGGGGACAAAATTTGTTTCGAAATATTCCATGTACAGATTTGCTAGAAGAGGGGATAGGGGACTGCCCATGCTACAGCCAAATTTTCGCTTGTAAAATTACTATTGAAAGAAAGCACATTGTTAGTTACACAGAGATTGATTAGTTTTAGAGTTTTATCTATGCCAAGAAGAAAATGGTCTTCATATGGCCGTAACTTCCTCTTTAGAAAAGATAGCACGTCAGCGATCGGGACTTGGGTAAATAATGACTCGACGTCTAGACTGAGCAATTTGATGTTATTAGAGGGGATATTTAAACTGTTAAATTTTTGTATAAAATGCTCTGAATGTTTGACGTGGGAGGATGAGAAGGTTCCTAGTAAGGGTAATAATAGGTCTGCAAGCCATTTTGATAATTTACACATGAAAGAGCCCCTGCTAGATATTATAGGGCGTAACGGCATCCCATCTTTATGCGTTTTTGGGAGGCCATAAAAATAGGGGAGAGAAGGGGTTGATTATCTTGAGTGCCTCTAGTAATTCTATGTTCTTCTTATTACCCCCTATGGTTCTGACTGGTTTGTTAAATTGGGCAGCAATATTTGTTGCGGGATCTTTCGTTAATTTATCATAGGTCTCCGCATCGTTCAAAAGTTCTTGAACCTTACTGATGTACGTCTCCCTATCTAAGAGAACTGTTTTCCCGTCTTTGTCAGATTTTGTGATTATGACATCCTCCTTTTTCCTTAACCTAACTAACGCATTTTGGAATCTTTTCGGAGGTGAATTTTTGTTGTTATTTTGCTCCAAGATATATAGCAAAATGCCTTTGAGACATGCATCTCTTTTGTCATAATTGTTTTCTGCAAAATGTTTATCAAATGCAACTAAGAAATTAAGATTACTCTCGGGACCTGGTTTTAGAGGGAATGAAACCCCAGGATTTAAGACCGTCTGTTCTGCGGTGAGGGGATGGTTAGAGAGGTTCAGCACATTATTGGGTAAGCCAAGATTATTCCATACACTGTTCCTAATTAGTCTTTTTAATTTGTTGCGCAAATTTCTGGAGTGGGTCTCATTGTTTTCAAAAGCACCTCAGAGCACAAAATAGGAAAGATGTCTGCACATACCATCATTCCTGCACAGGAGGCGAAGCGATGTGGCTAGCTCACTTATATTTCTTCTCATCACATAGATGTCTTCGTGTGTGGCATGTATTCTGTCTTGGAGGAAAGTGCGGATGGAGTCCGGAAATGGATCTGAAGCCGATGTCTATCGCGTGAAGCCGTACATTTTGGGAGAAACTTATTATATAGACATTCTTGTAGAAAAATTTTCTGGTTCTTCCTCTTGTGTAACCCATGAACTAGTCGTTCATGCCATCTGAAGATGTGCTTGACAGCTGGGTTGAAGCCGAAAATCTGACACAAACTTTGATGTTCCATAATGGGCAAAAATGAATGTCTTTTACCGCAACACAACAGTATAATATGAAAATAAAAAGGCCCACAAAACACTGTATGAATGTTTCAACCATATATTTCGAGCACTTCCTTCTGTGTCCCTGTTCACTGGTAAAATATGGACAGATGATGCAGAAGGGTAAATATACAAAACATACGTAGGTGTGGCAGAAAGTCTCGTTGGCATGCAGGTAGCCACTGACCCAGGAAGGATGGAAATTAAGGTATTCCCTTACGTGGGGTAGACGGGTAGGTCCATCTCGCAAAGAATAGCAGCACAAAAGATCAGTTCGATATGTTTCAGAGAGTTCGGGGATTTTCCTACATATTAGGGATAAAGCCCATACCATAAACTGGAGTGGGGCTGAGCTGGGTTTCAAAAGTAGTTGTCCGTACAAAAGGAAGATGCTGGAATCTGCTATCATCATTCGAACCAACAATATGAACCTGTCAGGAGGACAATCGAAATCGGATGACATCGACAGGTTAATCCTCAGGTCTCTTCTTAAGAAGGTGTTTCAGAAAATACGACCACCAGAAGCATCGCCAGACGGGAGCTAACGAAGCCAAAAGTCACAAAGGAATACCTTAATTTCCATCCTTCCTGGGTCAATGGCCACCTGCATGCCAACGAGACTTACTGCCACACCTACATATGTTTTGTATCTATACCCTTGCATCTGTCATCTGTCCATATTTTACCACTGAACAGGAGCACAGAAGAAAGCGCTCGAAATACATGGTTGAAACGTTCATTACAGTGTTTTATGAGCCTTTTCTTTCATATTATACTGTTGTATTAAAGTAAAAGACATTCATATATATATATATATATATAATATACACATATATATTATATATATGATTATTATCACTTTTGTACGTGATTCATATATCACACATTACCACAGGTGAAAAATAAGAAACGGGGTGTAGGTCCTGACCGGTTTCGACTTTATTTCCAAGCCATTGACGAAGGACTGATACAGAGTGTGAGAAGTCACAAATATATATACTACAAGAACAGTACTGACGAACATACACAACCGTTAGAGGCTCCATATCTCAACTCAGGCCGGTGTCGAGGTAGGAGTGGCCTTTAAAACTCATTTGGCTAAAAATCACAATAGACTCTCAGGGGACATTGCTGATAAACAGACCATACCCCACCTCAGATCCACACCTGACAGGTGTCATGGAGGCGGAGTTTGGAAACTCATTAACATTACTACCCTCGTACTGTGTTTACAAATATGATAATCCTATTTTCATACATCTCTACTGCCTACCTTAAAGTTTAAACAGTTTACAAATTTCTTTTGATATTAAAGGATCAAGTTTATACATCCCTTGACTGATATTCATATTATGGTTGTAACTTTCTTTTATGAAGCTAGATTCAATGATGTTCCTTTCCAGTGCATTATTAGAATATACAATCCTTTTGCCCCTTCCCAGTTGATAGCATGATTGTTCTCACTAACATGTACAAATATACCACTGTTCCCTTGTGCATATCTCACACATTTCTTATGTTGTTCAATTCTTTTTCCAGTGCTTTCCCGGTTTGGCCAATATAAAAGTTGTCACAAGACTTACACGGAATTTTATATACACACCCTTTAATATTGTCTGGGAGTTCTTGATAAGTACATTTTTCATTGTTGTATTGTTCTTAAATGCGACATTAACACCAAAATTCTTAAGAAGATGAGGGATATCTTTCATACTATTATTATAAGGCAGAACAAGCAAATTTTTTGTGTTGTAAGGTTCTTTCTGGTTTTGATACATAGTCTTTTTGCCGCTTCAAATGCACTGTTTAATACAGTATCAGGATATTTCAATTTTTGCCTGCATTCCTAATCTTATCTATTTCATCATCAATATATTCAGGGCTACATACCCGTAATGCTCTTAAAAACATAGATGAAAACACTGACTTTTTAACCTTATTGCTTTGTCCAGAATAGAAATGCACATAGGAAGAAATATTAGTGGGTTTTCTATACACACTATATTTAAACCCACTACTATTTCTTCGTATGAGGACATCCAGAAACGGTAAGCACCCATCATTTTCCATTTCCATCGTGAATTTAATTGATGGTACTAATTGATTTAACTTAGCAAAAAAGTTTTTTACATCTTGGTTCCTGGCCATACACAAATTATGTCGTCAACATACCTAAACCATGTTACATTACGTGGGATTATGTTGTTTAATATCTTCTTTTCAAAAAATTCCATATATAAGTTACTTAACACTGGGGATAGAGGGTTTCCCATTGCCATACCAAAATTTTGTGAGTAAAATTTACCATTAAATTCAAATTTACAATCTTTTTTACATAATTTAATCAGTTCAATCAAAGTACTTTTAGAAAATGGGATATCCAGATGTGTGTTCTCTAACAATTCAGATAAAAACGCCATCAGATCATCTATTGGCACCTTTGTGAATAGTGATACAACATCAAAACTTACAAGCCTGGATTCACTATTAATCTCTACACTATTTAGTTTATTTATCAGGTCCACATTATTCTTGATATTTGCATTTGAGATGGTACCTACTAATGGGTTGAGAATATCTACTAAGTACTTCGCTAGCTTGTATGATGCGGAACCAACTGAACTGATAATTGGCCTGGCAGGAAAGTTTGCTTTGTGAGTTTTTATTGTACCATACATGTATGGTAGCGATGGAGAGGTCACACACAACTTCTTTATAAGGCTTTCGTTACCTTTAACAGGTTTTTCACTTTCTTATTGAAACCACTATTCACATTGTCTATCGGGTTCTTATTTAATTCCGTATATGTGTTATCATCACCTAAAAGATTTTGCATTTTTCTATATATTCACTTTTATTTAAAATTACAAGGGCGCCTGATTTATCTGCTTTTGTCATGTGTATATTTTTATCTTTTTCAGTTCATTAATAGCAACCATAAATCTTTTGGGGACGTTTGTGGTGTCTGATTTTTTCATACTTCCATAAATCACTCCCTTAACCATGTTCACTTCTTCATTCGTGAAATCACTATATTTTCCAAATTACACAGTCCTTTAGTTATTTCACACTGTTCCTTCCGCCAGGAGATAAAGCAAAGTTTAAACCGTAGCCTGAGGCACTAGTTACATTTCTATCCAGCTGTTTGTTTGATAAGTTGACGACACATTCATGATTGGCGTTGTTGGTCCAAGGGCTTCTTTCAATCAACAGTTTCATTTTATTATCGTGTTTCCGTTTCAGTTTCCGATACACTTGATTCCTCATCTTCACATGACAATATTCACGTAGGGAATCTCTCCAATCTGGTGGTATTGAGGCTTCAAAATGTCGTCTTTTCCTCGTAAGATCTTCAAAATTCTTTTTGGTTTCCAATGTTTTGATGTTGATATGTTTTTCCAATATGGCACGTCATGTATTTCACCGAAGGGTTGGTCTTCTAATTTCAGCAAGGAACTGGTTATGAACGATCTTGGTATCACTTGTTCATCCCGACATTCACGTAAAAACCGCAGGTGTTCCTTGTTGGTATGAGCTTGAGTGAGGGCGTCGGCAAATTCTCTGACGGCATATTCCAAGATGGGGAAAAGAACACAGAAGGATCGGAAGGAGCGCGTGGTATCCATTGATGATTATTATCACTTTTGTACGTGATTCATATATCACACATTACCACAGGTGAAAAATAAGAAACGGGGTGTAGGTCCTGACCGGTTTCGACTTTATTTCCAAGCCATTGACGAAGGACTGATACAGAGTGTGAGAAGTCACAAATATATATACTACAAGAACAGTACTGACGAACATACACAACCGTTAGAGGCTCCATATCTCAACTCAGGCCGGTGTCGAGGTAGGAGTGGCCTTTAAAACTCATTTGGCTAAAAATCACAATAGACTCTCAGGGGACATTGCTGATAAACAGACCATACCCCACCTCAGATCCACACCTGACAGGTGTCATGGAGGCGGAGTTTGGAAACTCATTAACATTACTACCCTCGTACTGAAGAAGTGAACATGGTTAAGGGAGTGATTTATGGAAGTATGAAAAAATCAGACACCACAAACGTCCCCAAAAGATTTATGGTTGCTATTAATGAACTGAAAAAAGATAAAAATATACACATGACAAAAGCAGATAAATCAGGCGCCCTTGTAATTTTAAATAAAAGTGAATATATAGAAAAAATGCAAAATCTTTTAGGTGATGATAACACATATACGGAATTAAATAAGAACCCGATAGACAATGTGAATAGTGGTTTCAATAAGAAAGTGAAAAACCTGTTAAAAGGTAACGAAAGCCTTATAAAGAAGTTGTGTGTGACCTCTCCATCGCTACCATACATGTATGGTACAATAAAAACTCACAAAGCAAACTTTCCTGCCAGGCCAATTATCAGTTCAGTTGGTTCCGCATCATACAAGCTAGCGAAGTACTTAGTAGATATTCTCAACCCATTAGTAGGTACCATCTCAAATGCAAATATCAAGAATAATGTGGACCTGATAAATAAACTAAATAGTGTAGAGATTAATAGTGAATCCAGGCTTGTAAGTTTTGATGTTGTATCACTATTCACAAAGGTGCCAATAGATGATCTGATGGCGTTTTTATCTGAATTGTTAGAGAACACACATCTGGATATCCCATTTTCTAAAAGTACTTTGATTGAACTGATTAAATTATGTGTAAAAGATTGTAAATTTGAATTTAATGGTAAATTTTACTCACAAAATTTTGGTATGGCAATGGGAAACCCTCTATCCCCAGTGTTAAGTAACTTATATATGGAATTTTTTGAAAAGAAGATATTAAACAACATAATCCCACGTAATGTAACATGGTTTAGGTATGTTGACGACATAATTTGTGTATGGCCAGGAACCAAGATGTAAAAACTTTTTGCTAAGTTAAATCAATTAGTACCATCAATTAAATTCACGATGGAAATGGAAAATGATGGGTGCTTACCGTTTCTGGATGTCCTCATACGAAGAAATAGTAGTGGGTTTAAATATAGTGTGTATAGAAAACCCACTAATATTTCTTCCTATGTGCATTTCTATTCTGGACAAAGCAATAAGGTTAAAAAGTCAGTGTTTTCATCTATGTTTTTAAGAGCATTACGGGTATGTAGCCCTGAATATATTGATGATGAAATAGATAAGATTAGGAATGCAGGCAAAAATTGAAATATCCTGATACTGTATTAAACAGTGCATTTGAAGCGGCAAAAAGACTATGTATCAAAACCAGAAAGAACCTTACAACACAAAAAAATTTGCTTGTTCTGCCTTATAATAATAGTATGAAAGATATCCCTCATCTTCTTAAGAATTTTGGTGTTAATGTCGCATTTAAGAACAATACAACAATGAAAAATGTACTTATCAAGAACTCCCCAGACAATATTAAAGGGTGTGTATATAAAATTCCGTGTAAGTCTTGTGACAACTTTTATATTGGCCAAACCTGGGAAAGCACTGGAAAAAGAATTGAACAACATAAGAAATGTGTGAGATATGCACAAAGGAACAGTGGTATATTTGAACATGTTAGTGAGAACAATCATGCTATCAACTGGGAAGGGGCAAAAGGATTGTATATTCTAATAATGCACTGGAAAGGAACATCATTGAATCTAGCTTCATAAAAAGAAAGTTACAACCATAATATGAATATCAGTCAAGGGATGTATAAACTTGATCCTTTAATATCAAAAGAAATTTGTAAACTGTTTAAACTTTAAGGTAGGCAGTAGAGATGTATGAAAATAGGATTATCATATTTGTAAACACAGTACGAGGGTAGTAATGTTAATGAGTTTCCAAACTCCGCCTCCATGACACCTGTCAGGTGTGGATCTGAGGTGGGGTATGGTCTGTTTATCAGCAATGTCCCCTGAGAGTCTATTGTGATTTTTAGCCAAATGAGTTTTAAAGGCCACTCCTACCTCGACACCGGCCTGAGTTGAGATATGGAGCCTCTAACGGTTGTGTATGTTCGTCAGTACTGTTCTTGTAGTATATATATTTGTGACTTCTCACACTCTGTATCAGTCCTTCGTCAATGGCTTGAAATAAAGTCGAAACCGGTCAGGACCTACACCCCGTTTCTTATTTTTCACCTGTGGTAATGTGTGATATATGAATCACGTACAAAAGTGATAATAATCATCAATGGATACCACGCGCTCCTTCCGATCCTTCTGTGTTCTTTTCCCCATCTTGGAATATGCCGTCAGAGAATTTGCCGACGCCCTCACTCAAGCTCATACCAACAAGGAACACCTGCGGTTTTTACGTGAATGTCGGGATGAACAAGTGATACCAAGATCGTTCATAACCAGTTCCTTGCTGAAATTAGAAGACCAACCCTTCGGTGAAATACAACGTGCCATATTGGAAAAACATATCAACATCAAAACATTGAAACCAAAAAGAATTTTGAAGATCTTACGAGGAAAAGACGACATTTTGAAGCCTCAATACCACCAGATTGGAGAGATTCCCTACGTGAATATTGTCATGTGAAGATGAGGAATCAAGTGTATCGGAAACTGAAACGGAAACACGATAATAAAATGAAACTGTTGATTGAAAGAAGCCCTTGGACCAACAACGCCAATCATGAATGTCGTCAACTTATCAAACAAACAGCTGGATAGAAATGTAACTAGTGCCTCAGGCTACGGTTTTAAACTTTGCTTTATCTCCTGGCGGAAGGAACAGTGTGGAAATAACTAAAGGACTGTGTAATTTGGAAAAATATAGTGATTTCACGAATGAAGAAGTGAACATGGTTAAGGGAGTGATTTATGGAAGTATGAAAAAATCAGACACCACAAACGTCCCCAAAAGATTTATGGTTGCTATTAATGAACTGAAAAAGATAAAAATATACACATGACAAAAGCAGATAAATCAGGCGCCCTTGTAATTTTAAATAAAAGTGAATATATAGAAAAAATGCAAAATCTTTTAGGTGATGATAACACATATAACGGAATTAAATAAGAACCCGATAGACAATGTGAATAGTGGTTTCAATAAGAAAGTGAAAAACCTGTTAAAAGGTAACGAAAGCCTTATAAAGAAGTTGTGTGTGACCTCTCCATCGCTACCATACATGTATGGTACAATAAAAACTCACAAAGCAAACTTTCCTGCCAGGCCAATTATCAGTTCAGTTGGTTCCGCATCATACAAGCTAGCGAAGTACTTAGTAGATATTCTCAACCCATTAGTAGGTACCATCTCAAATGCAAATATCAAGAATAATGTGGACCTGATAAATAAACTAAATAGTGTAGAGATTAATAGTGAATCCAGGCTTGTAAGTTTTGATGTTGTATCACTATTCACAAAGGTGCCAATAGATGATCTGATGGCGTTTTTATCTGAATTGTTAGAGAACACACATCTGGATATCCCATTTTCTAAAAGTACTTTGATTGAACTGATTAAATTATGTGTAAAAGATTGTAAATTTGAATTTAATGGTAAATTTTACTCACAAAATTTTGGTATGGCAATGGGAAACCCTCTATCCCCAGTGTTAAGTAACTTATATATGGAATTTTTTGAAAAGAAGATATTAAACAACATAATCCCACGTAATGTAACATGGTTTAGGTATGTTGACGACATAATTTGTGTATGGCCAGGGAACCAAGATGTAAAAAACTTTTTTGCTAAGTTAAATCAATTAGTACCATCAATTAAATTCACGATGGAAATGGAAAATGATGGGTGCTTACCGTTTCTGGATGTCCTCATACGAAGAAATAGTAGTGGGTTTAAATATAGTGTGTATAGAAAACCCACTAATATTTCTTCCTATGTGCATTTCTATTCTGGACAAAGCAATAAGGTTAAAAAGTCAGTGTTTTCATCTATGTTTTTAAGAGCATTACGGGTATGTAGCCCTGAATATATTGATGATGAAATAGATAAGATTAGGAATGCAGGCAAAAAATTGAAATATCCTGATACTGTATTAAACAGTGCATTTGAAGCGGCAAAAAAGACTATGTATCAAAACCAGAAAGAACCTTACAACACAAAAAATTTGCTTGTTCTGCCTTATAATAATAGTATGAAAGATATCCCTCATCTTCTTAAGAATTTTGGTGTTAATGTCGCATTTAAGAACAATACAACAATGAAAAATGTACTTATCAAGAACTCCCCAGACAATATTAAAGGGTGTGTATATAAAATTCCGTGTAAGTCTTGTGACAACTTTTATATTGGCCAAACCGGGAAAGCACTGGAAAAAAAGAATTGAACAACATAAGAAATGTGTGAGATATGCACAAGGAACAGTGGTATATTTGAACATGTTAGTGAGAACAATCATGCTATCAACTGGGAAGGGGCAAAAGGATTGTATATTCTAATAATGCACTGGAAAGGAACATCATTGAATCTAGCTTCATAAAAGAAAGTTACAACCATAATATGAATATCAGTCAAGGGATGTATAAACTTGATCCTTTAATATCAAAAGAAATTTGTAAACTGTTTAAACTTTAAGGTAGGCAGTAGAGATGTATGAAAATAGGATTATCATATTTGTAAACACAGTACGAGGGTAGTAATGTTAATGAGTTTCCAAACTCCGCCTCCATGACACCTGTCAGGTGTGGATCTGAGGTGGGGTATGGTCTGTTTATCAGCAATGTCCCCTGAGAGTCTATTGTGATTTTTAGCCAAATGAGTTTTAAAGGCCACTCCTACCTCGACACCGGCCTGAGTTGAGATATGGAGCCTCTAACGGTTGTGTATGTTCGTCAGTACTGTTCTTGTAGTATATATATTTGTGACTTCTCACACTCTGTATCAGTCCTTCGTCAATGGCTTGGAAATAAAGTCGAAACCGGTCAGGACCTACACCCCGTTTCTTATTTTTCACCTGTGGTAATGTGTGATATATGAATCACGTACAAAAGTGATAATAATCATCAATGGATACCACGCGCTCCTTCCGATCCTTCTGTGTTCTTTTCCCCATCTTGGAATATGCCGTCAGAGAATTTGCCGACGCCCTCACTCAAGCTCATACCAACAAGGAACACCTGCGGTTTTTACGTGAATGTCGGGATGAACAAGTGATACCAAGATCGTTCATAACCAGTTCCTTGCTGAAATTAGAAGACCAACCCTTCGGTGAAATACAACGTGCCATATTGGAAAAACATATCAACATCAAAACATTGGAAACCAAAAGAATTTTGAAGATCTTACGAGGAAAAGACGACATTTTGAAGCCTCAATACCACCAGATTGGAGAGATTCCCTACGTGAATATTGTCATGTGAAGATGAGGAATCAAGTGTATCGGAAACTGAAACGGAAACACGATAATAAAATGAAACTGTTGATTGAAAGAAGCCCTTGGACCAACAACGCCAATCATGAATGTGTCGTCAACTTATCAAACAAACAGCTGGATAGAAATGTAACTAGTGCCTCAGGCTACGGTTTAAACTTTGCTTTATCTCCTGGCGGAAGGAACAGTGTGGAAATAACTAAAGGACTGTGTAATTTGGAAAAATATAGTGATTTCACGAATGAAGAAGTGAACATGGTTAAGGGAGTGATTTATGGAAGTATGAAAAAATCAGACACCACAAACGTCCCCAAAAGATTTATGGTTGCTATTAATGAACTGAAAAAAGATAAAAATATACACATGACAAAAGCAGATAAATCAGGCGCCCTTGTAATTTTAAATAAAAGTGAATATATAGAAAAAATGCAAAATCTTTTAGGTGATGATAACACATATACGGAATTAAATAAGAACCCGATAGACAATGTGAATAGTGGTTTCAATAAGAAAGTGAAAAACCTGTTAAAAGGTAACGAAAGCCTTATAAAGAAGTTGTGTGTGACCTCTCCATCGCTACCATACATGTATGGTACAATAAAAACTCACAAAGCAAACTTTCCTGCCAGGCCAATTATCAGTTCAGTTGGTTCCGCATCATACAAGCTAGAAAATGAAAGAAGTACTTAGTAGATATTCTCAACCCATTAGTAGGTACCATCTCAAATGCAAATATCAAGAATAATGTGGACCTGATAAATAAACTAAATAGTGTAGAGATTAATAGTGAATCCAGGCTTGTAAGTTTTGATGTTGTATCACTATTCACAAAGGTGCCAATAGATGATCTGATGGCGTTTTTATCTGAATTGTTAGAGAACACACATCTGGATATCCCATTTTCTAAAAGTACTTTGATTGAACTGATTAAATTATGTGTAAAAAAGATTGTAAATTTGAATTTAATGGTAAATTTTACTCACAAAATTTTGGTATGGCAATGGGAAACCCTCTATCCCCAGTGTTAAGTAACTTATATATGGAATTTTTGAAAAGAAGATATTAAACAACATAATCCCACGTAATGTAACATGGTTTAGGTATGTTGACGACATAATTTGTGTATGGCCAGGAACCAAGATGTAAAAAACTTTTTGCTAAGTTAAATCAATTAGTACCATCAATTAAATTCACGATGGAAATGGAAAATGATGGGTGCTTACCGTTTCTGGATGTCCTCATACGAAGAAATAGTAGTGGGTTTAAATATAGTGTGTATAGAAAACCCACTAATTTTCTTCCTATATGCATTTCTATTCTGGACAAAGCAATAAGGTTAAAAAGTCAGTGTTTTCATCTATGTTTTTTTAAGAGCATTACGGGTATGTAGCCCTGAATATATTGATGATGAAATAGATAAGATTAGGAATGCAGGCAAAAATTGAAATATCCTGATACTGTATTAAACAGTGCATTTGAAGCGGCAAAAAGACTATGTATCAAAACCAGAAAGAACCTTACAACACAAAAAATTTGCTTGTTCTGCCTTATAATAATAGTATGAAAGATATCCCTCATCTTCTTAAGAATTTTGGTGTTAATGTCGCATTTAAGAACAATACAACAATGAAAAATGTACTTATCAAGAACTCCCAGACAATATTAAAGGGTGTGTATATAAAATTCCGTGTAAGTCTTGTGACAACTTTTATATTGGCCAAACCGGGAAAGCACTGAAAAAGAATTGAACAACATAAGAAATGTGTGAGATATGCACAAGGGAACAGTGGTATATTTGTACATGTTAGTGAGAACAATCATGCTATCAACTGGGAAGGGGCAAAAGGATTGTATATTCTAATAATGCACTGGAAAGGAACATCATTGAATCTAGCTTCATAAAAGAAAGTTACAACCATAATATGAATATCAGTCAGGGATGTATAAACTTGATCCTTTAATATCAAAAGAAATTTGTAAACTGTTTAAACTTTAAGGTAGGCAGTAGAGATGTATGAAAATAGGATTATCATATTTGTAAACACAGTACGAGGGTAGTAATGTTAATGAGTTTCCAAACTCCGCCTCCATGACACCTGTCAGGTGTGGATCTGAGGTGGGGTATGGTCTGTTTATCAGCAATGTCCCCTGAGAGTCTATTGTGATTTTTAGCCAAATGAGTTTTAAAGGCCACTCCTACCTCGACACCGGCCTGAGTTGAGATATGGAGCCTCTAACGGTTGTGTATGTTCGTCAGTACTGTTCTTGTAGTATATATATTTGTGACTTCTCACACTCTGTATCAGTCCTTCGTCAATGGTTTGAAATAAAGTCGAAACCGGTCAGGACCTACACCCCGTTTCTTATTTTTCACCTGTGTAATGTGTGATATTATATATATGTGTATATATATATATATATATATATATATATATATATATATATATATATATATATATATATATATATATATATATATATATATATATATATATATATTCTAGAAGGTTAAGGATAATCAAGAAACCGTTTAACAACAGCTCGTATTTTTCTCATTACAAGTCTCATCGCTCTGTGACAATATATCTTC
>NC_089790.1:22590000-22595000 GCF_040412425.1 Macrobrachium rosenbergii
CATTTGGCTTGAAATTCTAACTGAATAATCATAGATCTTCCTCATCTAGTAAGCTGAAAGTTGTTAAATTAATCAAACTTATTCTACGAAGTCAGTTCTCAAAATGAGGTCTGACGAAGTTTCAGAAATTACATCGCCAGGAATTCTGTCGACAATTTGAAGGATAAATCCCTTTCTTATTTTCCATCGGTTTTCGTTTTATATATAATTATATGAATTCAACAGCTGATACAAGAAATGTTTTTTTCTATTTTCAAGATCATTACAATCTTATACTAATTTCCCTATATGCAAAGTACATGGCGTTGAAGACTTAAAATTCATTTTGTTTGTTACTTAAAACACGAAACTACACACACACACACACACACACACACACACACACACACACACACACACACACACACACACACATATATATATATATATATATATATATATATATATATATATATATATATATATATTTACATATATCTTGCTATTGACCAACCCAGCACTGCTGGGAAAACTCCGAATGACAGTTGATCATTTACCTTAGAAAGGAAGTAACACGTGGTGTGGTTTTGATGAACAAATTTATTTAAAGCAATGAACTCTGGCCAGAATTATTAATCACAGGAAAGAAAAGCATTTTTCAATGATGATACACACACTTTACACGGCAAACGAATTCAAAGGAGATGTAGGAAAATTTTCCAAAGTGTGGCCGCAATTCCAGTCACGTTACTCGGCCCGACACAATGTTAAGTAAAGTACAGGATGCGTAGTAATATTATACATGTTTTTGTAAATACTCATAAAATGTTGAATATTAAAACATGGAAAAAAAATATTAACTTTTTCCAAATTAATTCACACAGTCTACCGATAAATAGTGAGCAGTATAGCATACTCACTGCAGTGGCAAAATAACATTGATGCAGCGTCTAATGTCCTGCGTTGCTAAGAAAATATATATCTAATGAAATTACAAATACATTTTCGCAATAATGTACTTAAAAAAATAACATAGAGACGAAAGAAGATACTTTACTTCTTAAATTATATAAAAAATCAACAGCGAAATCACATCGGCCAAAACTCGCTTTTTTTCTTCGCTCTTTAAATTCATAAAGACGGCATTTACACTCCCGCCCATCAAGAGCCCCGCTACAGTGAACCCCGGCGCGGTTTAAATGCCCTGATGGAGTTCCGAAGATGCTGGTGTCCGCTGACTCACGCAAATGAGTAGAGGGGGAGGGGGATGATTTAAACCATCCGTTCGCCAGGAAGAATTTAAAGGTATTCATTCAAACTGAACTGAGCCATTTGATTCAACGGAGTTTAAATGGCTCTCCCCTTTTAAGCTAAAGACGGTGTTGCCATTTGGTAATAAGTGATGATACTTTACGAATGTGTGCTTTTTAAGTATTTATTGAATATGTTAATGAGGGGAGGGGAGGGGAGGGGAGAGGATGGAAGAGGGAGTGGGAGGGGAAGAGGAAAGGGGAGGGGAGAAGGAAGGGGGAGTGGGAGAGGAGGAAGAAGGGGAGGGGAGGGGAGATGGAAGGGGAGGGGGACGGAAGACGCAGAAGCCTCCGGTATTCCCAGAAACCTTCGGAATTCACAGACGCCTTCGGTATTCCCAGAAGCCTCCGGGATTTCCCGTGTGCATTCAAATGCACAAACAAGACAGAGTTTTAGCATTATATACACATATATATATATATATATATATATATATATATATATATATATATGTATATATATATATATACATATATGTATATATTATGTATATATATACATACATATATATATATATATATATATATATATATATATATGTATATTTTCATATTCTTTTTCATATCGTATTATACATACTTATTTCAGCATATAATTCTAGAAATATATTGAGTTTAAGTAACTAAACGTTATAAAAACAAATATGCTGAACATCATTCGGCTACTATAATACGATAAAAAAAATAATGATGATATTTATTATAGCAATAAATAACAAAAGTCAGATGAAACTGTCATTAATCCTTCTAAATCACTTTTTATTCTTCTTGCAATAAAAAGTTTTTTTTAATGATTTATGCGGGATAAGCCACGTCTTTAAAATTCTCAGTTACTGGAAACATTTTCCTAAAGTTCCATAAATATTCTAGTTGTCTCCTCCCACCATAGGTACTAAATCAGAAAATAAAAACCATGTTTTTTCTCTAAAAAATTAAACATATAACTTCATCACTATTCACGACTGTAACGTTCAAAGTCCCGGATTAAAAAAAAATGCGGAAGAATAAATTAATACTAATGAAGGGATGAGCTCCCAGACTCCTTCATCATTACTGTGATTTTTAATGTGAGTCATGAATATTCTTTTGAAGTATCGCTGTACCGATTTCATGTCTGCATGAACACATACGTACATAAATATATGCATGCAAGCACACGCCCACAAATAAACAAATAATATATATATATATATATATATATATATATATATATATATATATATATATATATATGTGTGTGTGTGTGTGTGTGTGTGTGTGTGTGTGTGTGTGTGTGTGTATAAACTCTCTATGATACGAATAATAATTACTTTACATAAGACTAAAGATGACGTAAGAGACTGAGAATTTGATGGTCCCAACTCTACTTAGTAAACCAGGGAAGGCATATGGCAAATTCACAATGACAGGGATTAACTGGAGAAAATAATGTGACTCTGAGTAAGGAGGATAGAGTGTGGGTCTATTATTTGTATTATTTGTTTTAAAACAAATACGTTAAAATTTATAAATTAAAAGGTAAACGATATATGCTACATACACGGATTACGGGAAAGCTCTTCGTCGAATTAATAGAGATAGTGTGGAGAGAGAGTTGAGAATATAAGAGGGGATTTCAAGAATGCCTACATTGTTTGACCTTGAACTTTCTATATAACAATGAAATACATTCACTGATTTTACGGTTAACCTAATCTTCTTCTTTAACACCTTGAAGGAGGCCTTCATATGGTTGCATACGCAGATGCATCTTATCAGCAAAAAACACTTCAACTGCGTCCTGTTTAGATAACATTGATCTTCTGTTTGACCCTGACCTCACATTTCTATAGTCTGGGTGTCAGCTCATTTTCTTAAGAATCTGTGGAAGCTCGTATGAAAAAAAAAAAAAAATGAAATACTAACTTTATGAACCGTACGCTTGTCTTGCTACGAGAAATGCCTAAACCCACAGAGAGAGACTTTCATGTATTACGGACATATATCTAGTTCTCTGTCCCTTCCTATTCCCCCTTCCCTCTTTTTTCTCTAGCCACTATCGAGTGATACACAGTTTTCCTCCCTTTTTCCAGCATCACTTTCCTTTCCTTGTAGGGATTCTCTCTCTCTCTCTCTCTCTCTCTCTCTCTCTCTCTCTCTCTCTCTCTCTCTCTCTCTCTCTCTCTCTCTCTTTGCGTTTGATGCATTTCCCTTTGGTTGTCTGCTAATTTCCACATTTTGTCACACCCTCTCCCCTTTTCTACCTCATACATCGCGATTTTGCTCAGGTCTTCCTCTTTTCCTCATATTTTCCCCTTTTTCTCGTATTTTCCCCTTCATCATGTCTTCCTTTTCACTCATATTTTCCCCTTTTCTTCATATATTCCCCTTTTCCTCATATCTTCCCCTTGTACTCATATTTTCCCCTTTTCCTCACATCTTTCCCTTTTCCTCATATCTTCCCCTTTTCCTCATATTTTCCCCTCTTCATATTTTCCCTTTTACTCAGATTTCCCCTTCTCATATTTTCCCCTTTTCCTCTCGTATTTCCCCTTTAATCCTCCCTTCAGCTGGGGTGTGTGAAAGGAATAATACGTCCATCCTACACAATGTGTCCCATCCTCTTTCTGTCCCTCGTAAAAGAGAAAAGGACTAACAAAAATCTATGAAAATTTGCACAACCAGCCGCTTTCGTCCGCTTCGTACGCCATTTGTTATTTCTAATATTAAGAAAAATGGAATTTTTTGGAGAGGTTTTGGTTTCGTTTCGTCGCCTCATTTCGGTCGCTGCGGCCGTGCATACCATTTCCGGGGGAGCTATTCAGTGAGTGAAAGCTTGCCTCATTTTTCTAGTAGCATTTAAAATCTCTTTCGCAATGTTTGTCCTTATCGTGAAATTCAGACGGCTGAATTGTGAGGAGTTATATTACACGTCTTCGCATATGAAGGTAGGGATACTGTCATGTGTGCATGTAAGACTGTACGTATGAATATGAATAATTTACCATCTATTCAATGCGGGATTACAAGTTGGCATGAATAAACAGGGAGAGTTAAGATAAAGTTTGATGAAAATATACGATTTATGGGGACTTTGGGAACGGGAGCTGTCTCTATGAAAGACGATATTTAATTACCTAGGACGTGTCTTTTACCTGGCAAGTTAAAGGACAAAAGGCTGTTTTAAAAGTGAACTTTTTTTAAAGCCTTGCAAATGCATATACACTTTGCAAATTTTTTTGTTTTAAACCCGGAAATAGTAATCACTTTGATTATATATATATATATATATATATATATATATATATATATATATATATATATATATATATATATATATATATATACACATATTCATATACATACATATATATATATATATATATATATATATATATATATATATATATATATATATATATATATATATATATATATATATATATATATAAACTTTCCGCTAGAACATGTATAGCAATTGAAAAATATTATTTATGATGAAAGAAAAATTAATTCCATAAATATAAGCAAGTCGAAAAATCCTCTTCTTAAAATCCAGTGACAAAAATATTCTCGCTATTTTTCTGAAACTCCCTGATAAGAGTTTGAGAATTTCGTCAAAGTTTTGCTCCCACAAAATATCATACATAATGGATGCGACGGAGACTATCTCGCGGGGTATAATGGCGTTATACTGGGGTAAAGAATCCCCATCTCCCAGGTAAAAAGGAA
>NC_089790.1:22600000-22622500 GCF_040412425.1 Macrobrachium rosenbergii
TAATGGTATGGCTGGAAAATAGGAAAAAAAATAATGAGGTGCTCATCTCTCTCACTTTTTTTTTTGTTGCCTTTACGAGTCTAGGCTTTGTTGGCATACACACATACATATATATACACATATATACATATATATATATATATATATATATATATATATATATATATATATATATATATATATATATATATATATATATATATATATATATATATATATATATATATATATATATATATATATATATAATATATATATATATATATATATATATATATATATATATATATATATATATATATACTGTATATATAATATATATATATATATATATATATATATATATATATAATATATATATATATATATATATATATATATATATATATATATATATATATATATATATATATACATATATATATATAGATATATATACACACACACATATATATATATATATATATATATATATATATATATATATATATATATATATATATATATATATATATATATATATATATATATATATATATCTTACACAAGTACAAAAACATTAAAATGTATCGCAGGTTTGCTTATATTTTACAGTTCTCTTCTGCTCTGCTAAATGACTGTTTTATCGCTTTTGTGTAGCCAATAACTTGGACATCATGCTGACTAATTTTAGTCCTCTCCAGATACCGTTTATATAACTCTCTTGCCTCGCGTTCTTCTTCTTGGTTTCTTGTAATAATTTAACCGTTTTTGAAATAAAGATATTCCACATTCCCCTAAATCACAATTGTCAGTATTCGTGAAATTTAAGCCTCACTCACCTCCTTCAGATGAAATTATATGACTCATTAGTGTACATTCCCCTAAATCACAATTGTCAGTATTCGTGAAATTTAAGCCTCACTCACCTCCTTCAGATGAAATTATATGACTCATTAGTGTACAAAGATGAGTGCTAATGATACGTAACGTCCGAGAAGGAAGCCAGACGAAATGTTGCAACACTTGAAATAACGTGCAGTGTAACAACAGCTTTTGAGGATAAAACTTCTTGTTGACTGGCGTTCGTTTTCAGTGTTTAGACACTCTGCTTTTAAATTCTAGCTTTTCTCTTACGTGAGTCTTCTCTTATGCGAGTATGCTCTTTGAGGAAAAGAGTGGACTTCAAACAACGTATTTTTAAATTCGTATTTTTAATATATACACAAGCACATATATGTATACATACATCTATATTTTATATATATATATATATATATATGTATATATATATATATATATATATATATATATATATATATATATATATATATATATATGGACGTGGGTATTTGCACCCGGAGGTGAAAATAACGCAATGGTATTTGCGCCCGAGGTGATAATAACACAATGTTATTTGCACCCGGAGACCTGAAGCATGTCTCGACTCTTGGTCTTTCGTAAATTCAGTACGTCTCGTCTATTACATACATTAGAATCGTTAATAGAACCAGTTGAAAAGATCTTATTTTATTTGCTAAGATGTACATTCCATTTCTTATGACAATGGGATAATAAAACAGTGATTAAAATGAAAGAATCAAGTTGCAATTAGTTCACATAAGGATAGCATTTTATTATATTAACAATAAAAAGAGACGTATGTCTTTTATTCATTTTTATCGCATATTCGGCTAAATCCTCCCTGATTTCTTGGCTCTGCTACTTTCACCAAGTTTGCTGCTGGTCTTCCGTTCTTCAGAACTTGAATGAAATCGCCCTATTGTTTTTTATTCCTTCGGTCGACCTCGACACTTTACAACAGGGAGATGAACGTTAATTTTTCGCATTTGTTGAGGGATGGTTAGGGTCTCTTCCTGGACAGGCAGTGCTTTTCCTGACGATCTCGTGCCAAATACTGATGAGTGGGGGACTTTGTCATTATCTGGTGACGAAGGGGGACCTGAATCCTAGTTGCAAACTCTGTGTTGTAGATTTACTAGGAACCTTTTGATAAGGGATACGTACTTAAATTTTTTCGTTCTTTTCCCAGGAACTAACAATGTGTCTTAGCGTTTATAATCGTTCTAAGTGCATGGTTGTACCACAAGTTGTTATGACAGATGTCAAGCGCTGAAGAGTGTCTTGAGAATTCTTATAATTTGGTGATGTCAAATGCTTGCTCTGGCTCCGAAGTTTACAAAGTGAACTTTGGCTTAAAGAGGCTTGGTGTGGGATGACAGAGTTACATTTTTGCCAACGGGAGTTTCATGAAAACCTTTTGATATCTTCATTCTGATGACGAACTAAAGCTACAACATGACAACAAGGCAGTTGATATTGGAAATGGAAAGTACATGTACAGGCGTAATTTAATTTCTCTACAGTTACCGCATGGTAGGATTTGTTGACTTTTACAGTAAATGTACCTTCTTGCAAACAACTGACTTTTGGTGCAGCATCCGATGGTATTTTGTGATTTCCCAACATTTTTGCAACTACATGTTCAGTGAACATGTCACTGATTTCTTTTAAGTCAATTTCCTCTGTACCATATTCCACCACTGTGCACTTGCTGAGAAATTAATGATAACGCCTTTCATCGTCAAGTATTTCATTGTGGAAACAAATTTTTACAGTGGGTGCAAATAACGCAATGTTATTTTCACCTCAAGGTACAAATACCCACTTCATATATATATATATATATATATATATATATATATATATATATATATATATATATATATATATATATATATATATATATATATATATATATATATATATATATATGTATATCTGTTTATAAAACAATTTTCGTCAAAATGCCTTTTTAATGCTTCCCAGGTCATAAAACTTAGCACAGAACGTTTGGCAGAACGAGCAAGCAATTTGAAAACCTCCCTGATGCAAAATAAATCCCCACATGACGATAACGAAGAATTTACAATGGCCACACACGTAAAAAAAACCTGAGACACATTTAATACCTAAAAGCAATATAGGTAAATGGATTTACACGTGGAAAACTTCCCGTGTTTTGTTTTCCAGTTATCCTGCAGACCTTAGCGACGAAATCCCCTCTTCCCCCTTTTCATTTTCATCGACGGTTATTTGACACGTGAATGGAAAAACTTGCACAAGTAACTACTGGGTTATATATATATATATATATATATATATATATATATATATATATATATATATATATATATATATATATATATATATATATATAGGATCTTTGGTTGAAAAATAACAACAATATGAACGAGCGTGTAACAGAAATATATATATATATATATATATATATATATATATATATATATATATATATATGTGTGTATATATATATATATATATATATATATATATATATCGTATCGGAGAGTGTAAACTTTGTGTATGTTAGCCTTCCAAATGGACACGTGTCCGTGTGTGTGTATGTGTATACGGTATAATATATGTATGTATGTATGTATGTATGTATGTATGTATGTATGTATGTATGTGTTTGTGTGTGTGCGTGCATGTTTGCATGTGTATGTGCGCGCGTGTGATTCATGTGATTTAGACAAATGTTTTTTTACATTTCTTTATCTGTATTTTAAAATAGGCAATATTAATGATATTTACATGAAAGCACCTAATTCTTTACTCATTTCCTAATTTAGTGAAAAGAAACAACATCACATTTAGAAAGGTCCTTTCGAGAAACAAGCATTAGTTACTCAACGCAATCCCAGTGCTTAGACTCTAATATTAACCCTGGAAATTTGAATAAATGCATAAACATTCAACAGCACAAATTCTTGTTATCGTGATATTCTTACGTAGCTCTCTAAGACGTAAGAATATCTCCGAAAGAAGGTCTTCTCTCTTCCTCTCTTCCAAAAAGCACCAACATATTCTTGAGAATTGCGGTATAGGCGTTGCGGAATATCGTCAAAAATATAAGAGGAAAAATTCTACACCAGAGGCTCTATCATCCCCCACATAGAGACCTCGCCACCTAACCCCCCACCCCTCACCTTCGCAAGTAATGATTTAAAGTCGTAATGTTGGTCCGTAAATTCTGTTTAGGCGTCGAGAATGTCGAGAAAGGGGTAAAGAAAGCTGGAAGTGGTGATGAGAATACGGAGGTACAAGGAAGGTAAATTTACTGATGGGCAAAAAGGCAGAGTTGAAGGTGGCCCTGGTAAATAAACACGATATACATTTGTATGTGTACATACACACACATATATATACATATGTATATATATATATACACAAAGGCACACACACACACACACACACATATATATATATATATATATATATATATATATATATATATATATATATATATATATATATATACATATACATAAACGCGGATGTTGACGACTGAGTGTAGCAGCGCTAAATATAGTTTTATATTATGAACTTCTCAATGAATACAGTGTTGTTTTATTAACATTTACCTTTAAAGTCTTCCACATTCCGATATGGCTGTGGCAGCGATGAACAAAATCCGGTCTCATGACAGGGACTACTGCCTAGAACTTTATTTTCAATTACAGAAATAACTGGGATAATTTCATTAGTATCGAAACTGCAACAACAAAATTAATATTCATGATAATGATAAACTACAAGCTGAACTAAATTTTCCATTTCTGTATAGGGAATAATTTACATATATACGATTCTGAATGAAAACAATTTGTTAATTAAAAACAACTGTGTTGGTCCCTAAATGTGTAATATTCTCTTCCGCAGCACTGAGAACCTTGTACCCGTAACAATAATTTGTAATAATAGCCTGTAAAAATAATCTGTCCAATAATAATCCCTATTGACCTTTTGAATCCTGTGCAGGATTCCCTATCCTTGGGAGGTTTTTCTTACCGCTGCTGGAGTCCTACTTAGCGAAGGATTTGTTTCCTTTCACAGTTGGGATGCTGCTAATGGGAGCTCCTTCGACAGCTCTTCCTGTTTTTATTTCCTTGGTCTTATGTATTCATATTGTGTGTTCAGTATCTAACATAATCCTCAATCCAGCAATGGTGGCTATCACATTACGTAGCTAAGGACGAGTTAGTAACTTCTGTTGGAGAGTCATTAATTGATAGAGGACCGCATTTTACAATGATGAACAAAATATGAACGAAGTGAGAATGTCTTCGTGTTGTTGTATTTCATGAATTATGTCTGTCTTCGTGTTGTTGTATTTCATGAATTATGTCTGAAACTGGAGGAGTGTCAAAAGTTTTAATACTAAAGGTTATGAAACTGCTTTCCACTTGACTTGACAATCTTCATTGATATATTCATAATTAATTATACTGAACTGCAGAGTTAAGAATAAATTAAAATTTTTTATATGAGTTAGAAAAACCAGAGAGCTGAATGTCATCCTCTGTAATTTTCTTTATATTTCACTGAAATTTGTAATATATATATATATATATATATATATATATATATATATATATATATATATATATATATATATATATATATATATATATATATATATATATATATATGTAACTCGTAATTCCTAGTTTTACTTTGAAGACTGATAAAAGCTGATCATTAGATAACTGTCATGTTAAAATACATTTTAAATATGCAGAAACTTAAACAGAAACAATATCGTTTTCTAAAAGAATGATAACATAGAGTGGTAAAAACTGAATTTTACTTATATAACAAGTGATAAAATGCGTCACAAAAAGTATTTTCCCGTAAACTAGCAAAGTCACACAAATAGCTGAAAAAAGACCTTTCTCCCTGACACGAAAATTCACCGATCTCTGGCATTTAAAACCTCACCTGAATTAAAAAGGACAAATTTCGCCTAACCTTGACCCTCGTATAAAAAGAAAAAAACCCTGGAACAAAGAGGAACTAAAAAAAATTTTTGAGAGAAATTAGGTAAATAGAAAATATACCTTAACTTTCTCGTTGTTTTACACGCCTTAACTAAAATGAGTTTCGTGTTTTGTTCTCGAACTGTTGTCCAAACTTTTAATGTTTTCATTTGAAAATTTCTCTCTCTCTCTCTCTCTCTCTCTCTCTGTGTATTTAGAATATTGTGGTCACTGAAAATGGCTTACAATTTTAAGTGATTCGTACTGACATCTGAGATAGGTTTCAAAAGGATCTCTCGTAAATATCATATCTAGATTATTTTCATTTTATTGAATGGTCATTTATGCAAAAGCTGGCATTAGAGGTATTCTTGGTATCGCAAAAGATATCAGCAATTTAACTCATTCAATGAATATTTTTCGTAAGGATGTGATATTAAAGGCGCTTCACAAATGGTCGACTTTTGAAGGTGAAGTATAATTAGGTAGCAGTTAATCTCAGGTTGTATGGAATAATCGTCACACTGTTTTTAGTTAAACTGAAAAAAAAATATGTATATATAAGGTAAGGGAAGAGTTGGCATTCTGTAAACAAAACTTTCATTTATATCCTTCAGATTCTACTTTACAGTATACATCACAAACACACATACAAGCATAAACATACGCCCACAAGGGAATGTTTCTCACCGTTTTCCAACATAATTCAAATGTCAGACCTGTTAAATAGTCATTTCATTTGGTGAAAAATTAACTGAAATTCGCCCAAAAGCTATTCAGTGGAATGCGAGCATCATACAAATAGCTTATGCAAACTAAGCCGTTAAGCTTGACTGAATTACGTACAGCAGTTTCAGAGTACTAGAGCATTTTTATTTTCGCTAGTGACCTTGCTCCCATATCATGTTTTCTTTTAAGTTTAGTTAGAACTCCATTGCAATTTTTCCTAATTTGGGTGTCTTTGTCCTTTTCTGCACTTGATAATTCATTAATTCACTTCTATTTAAAAGACAGATTTGCCATCACTTGAACTCAAAGTCTGCCATGATATATTTTCTTATAGTTACCAGGCTTAAAAATTAACAGGCATTCCCCCATGCAGATATATTAAACTTCAACAAGTATGAAACGTTAGTAAATAAAAAAAACTAGAGAAGTTTCTATACACATATGAAGCAAATATAATTCTATAGTCACATATGAAACTTTGATTAGCATACAAAAACCTAGAAAACTTACCATACACATATAAAACAAAAATAATTCTATATTCACATATCAAACTCCAGTTAGCATGAAATTACTCGAGAAATTACCACAAACACACGAAACGAAAATAACCCCCTGTCTTCATACAAATGGAGGAGATTTTGTCTCACCCCAGACATGTCTTGACCTTCCAGCTTAGACTGCATCTATAGTTCCATCGGAAGTTCGGTCATAAAGCAGAATCACACAAATCTTTTGGTGAAATGACTAAAGTTTCATGCAGTGCGAGTCCTTCCAGAATTCCCCGCGACAAATATCGGCAAACGAGTTTTCTCCCTGGCAACTGTTCATCCATTTTTCTTTTATTATCCGACTTTTGTTTATTTGTTTTTATACTCACTTAGTATTTTATCAGTTGCCTAATTTACTGAATAATTCCGTATAGATACAGTATTCAAAGCCGTTTAGTCTCATGTTTTTAAAATGATATTCTTCTTAGCAAATGTTTGCCCATTTTTCTTTTAAGATCCAAATTTTGTTTATTTGTTTTTCTACGCACTTGGTATTTTATCTATTGCTTAATTTGTTGAATATTTCCGTGTAGATATTTTATTCAGAGCCTTTTAATTTCATATTTTTTTTTTTTATAAATGAAGATTCTCCTTTTTCCCTCTGATGCTTCTTCTACGGTTTAATCAAATTAGATAAAAATACCATCGATCCTTTATTTTAACCAGAAATTCCTTCCCTTTATAGAATTCCCATCAATAATTCAAACCCATTTTTTTTTTTTTTTTTTTTTTGCCAGCTCCTTTCCGGGAAATCTTTGCGAGATACTAAGGCTTCTATTGAATTAAGCGAGAAATGTGAATCAGTTATATAAGGCCAATAAGGGAAGGTATTCTTGGAAGCACAATCTCCCCTCCCCCTCCCACCACCATCTTCGAAAGATTGCATTTGGCCGAGCAATAGATAAAAATTGAGAGAATCAGATTCTTTTACTGCTCTTAGGGCCTTCATTTTATTTACTTTCCGGACCGTTCCTGAATCTTCAGTAAAAGTATGGCCAGTATCTCTGCAGAGTCGAAGTGGAATTCGCCGTGTACATATATAAAAGCTTTTTTATGCAAAATTTAGAACAAAAACGTTTTAGAAGTTACTTGAAGGGACATTAAGAACTCACAATTAAAAAAAAAACCTACGTGAACACACGCATATGTAATATATACACACATAATACATACATATATATAAATATATATACATATATATATATATATATATATATATATATATATATATATATATATATATATATACAGTATGTATAAATGTATATATATATATATATATATATATATATATATATATATATATATATATATATATATATATATACGCAGTATATGTTCACTTCATCCCATTAGCAAAAGTATTTCTCGAGCCGATTTTCTCATTACTCCCCCACTGGTTACTGATGAATTTCATGAAAAACTGAAGAAGTAACGAGTTGGAGGGTTGTTTAAGAGTAGCCGGTATTATTAATGAAAATCTCCCTTGGGTTGACGATATTTGTTCATTTGTAGTACACATTTTTGCACTTCTCTTGAATTTTGAATTTTTTTTTTTTTACATGCAGTAGATGTAAATAGTTTCTAAAACATCGATGAATTTCTATATTATATGAATGTATCATCCTAGTAACTTATATTTTATACATCACCTAAACGTGGATAATTAAAGTAAAGCTATTTACGTAAACATAAATGTAATCTAAGAGGTTGAATTCTTTCCTAAACATATGTAATTGCATAATGCCATTTTTTTTTCTATGATAATCTTTAGTGCATATTATTTGCATCTAACTTAACTAAATGGATGAAAGGCTTAGTCGTTTAACTGGAGAAACTACAGTATTGAAGATGTCATCATAGCTAAGAATTAAAACATAAAGAGAATAAACTGGAAAAAGCGTGCTGACGGAAGGTAATGAACATTAAAAATAAAATTACGAGAATCAGGGAGATAGAAACATAAAGATTAAACGCGCCCTCTTGGAGTCTCCCCCTTGCCCCGTAAGTTTGTCTTTTGTAAATAAACTTTGTACATTACATTAAAGTAGTGACACTGCTTATACAAGTAACTGATGTTTGGGTAAACATTAGACGGGATCAGAGTTATGGAAAGTTAATTAGAGCAATCGAGGCTTTGAGAGTTCGTCATACCTCAGTGGGATTTTATTGACAGAATTTTTTTTACTGTTAACAGAAGACTCGTCGATTTTACTGATGTAGTTCGAAAAGATAAATCAAAGGAAAGAGCTTTTATTTTATCGTGTTACTGAGTTTAGGTACGGACATAAGGATCATTTTTACAGAATAATATTCATTAATAGTAACTAACAATTTTTTTTATTACTTTCGTTTTGAATTTAGACATTGAAACTAGAATCGTTTATTGAAATATTCATAAAAGTCAACTCACAGAGTGTCTTAAACTCATTTCTCGATGTCAATTTATTATAAAGACTATAAAGCCTCTTAATTTTGGTTTCTTTTAAGGTGCAGAGGCCTGGAAAATAATGATATAAACACAGTATCAATATTATCACCAGGTCAAAGCAAAGCTAGTAAGCTGTTGCAGAAAATTTAACTATGTAACTGAGGTAGACAGGTTTAGGGAGAAGAGCAAGATTGCCACAAAATGAAACATGTTCTCGCAAGGAAAGTAACAATGCATTTTTGGTAACGGTATAGAGGTCGAGATAGGTATAAATGCCCAGATTAAGACCCTTATAATAGCTTGAAAATGTATTATTATTATTATTATTATTATTATTATTATTATTATTATTATTATTATTATTATTATTATAAAAAATATGGTAATGGACTTTAATGGTGAATGGCTGACCTCTATGATGAGAAGTTGGTCAGGTTAATCAGAATAAAGATAAAAAAGAAAGAACAAGTGAATTCAAAATTAAGACCCGTTCTCAAGGCATCTTTTCATCTATAGTAATCAACTACGGTTTCCATACCCATAGGGCTCGTCTCCAGGTAAAAGTACATTCATTTTCTCTCGCAAAGTTTCCAGGAACGGTTTGCTATAAGACTTCGAAGCAACGTTTTCCAGGCCAAGAGACAGTCTTGCCTTTAGGATCTTCTAAGAAAGACAATTAAGATGCATCGTATTTGTCCGTCAGGTCTGATGCTATTATTTTAGAATACTTCAGTTTCTAGAATTTGCCTTTGGAATACATTTTTACCCACTTTTTCACAGAAATTTTAATATAATCGCACCGTAATCAGAGTTAAGAGGGACTGGAAGTCTTCAAAGCAAAGAATACCGTTTTCAAACTCTGTTTATTTCTCAGTAAGGACAACCAACCTAAGATCCCTCGCAGGGATGTGAATTAAACACGAAAAGTGGTATTTTCTTACTACTTGTCTGAGTGGAAAAGATGCCTTTCATTTTCAATATAATTTTCACAACTACACGGTTAAGATGAGGGCCTGCATCTCTACGAGATGAAATAAATAGCTAATTTTGGGGGATAGTTCTGGTTCCTGATCCCACGACAACATTGTGATTTTATTTACCGGTCTATATGCATATTATAGGTTGATATAATATTATACCGAGAAAACGGTATCGTCGGTCCGATAAATCCTTCACAGATGATTCTTCCCATGCTTATCTTAATGAATAAGAAAAAATTTAACTTCGAATGTGCATTGTTCTTTCCGGTTATTCACCTTCAGACTTTAGTATTGTCTTCAAAGCTATATTTTCTCTCTCTCCCTCCAACAACCCCCCGGGCGCCGAACAACTGTTTAAGTCTTCACAATGTCAGAGGTGTTGTGTCGAAGTCACCAACTCAAGAATGAGTAGAATCAACCAACTCGACCCAACCTTCGCTCCTCCGAAGGGGATCTCACGATATTGAACTGAACTGAGAAAATTTAATTGTCTTGCGTAACTGAATATAAACCGTTAACGTTCAGCATCATATTAACTACATGATTCAAACGACTGTTTCGACATGAAAATATTACGAACACTGAGTTCACTGTTTACGTCAGTCAGTTCGTTTTAACTACTAGGAAAGTTGTAGTGACCCTCCAGTTTTGCAATGACAGTGTTCCTTGTTCTTGCTGCTTGTCACAAATCTTTTGGTGAAATGACTGAAGTTTCATGCAGCGCGATTCCTCCCAAATTCTTAGAGAATTTATTTTAAATCACGGAAAATTTACTCCAAATCTTAAAGAATTTACTTCAATCTTAGAGAATTTACTCAAAATCTCAGAGAGTTACTCCGAGTCCTACAATTTACTCTAAATCATGGAGAATTTACTATAATTCCTGAAGAATTTACTCCAAATATCAGAGAATTTATTCCAAATCCTAGAGAATTTACAATAAATCATAGAGACTTTACTCAAAATCTTAGACAATTTACTCAAAACCTTTGAGAATTTACTATAACTCTTAGAGAATTTACTATACATCTTAGAATTTAATCTAAATCTTAGAGAATTTACTCTAAATCATAGCGATTTTACTCCAAACCTTAGAGAATTTGTTTTAGAGGAATAATTAGAAATTAGTCAGAAAACGACTCATTAAATAGACGCTTGGTGAAGTTTCTGGTCTAAATTCTGACGATATTCGAGGATAACACCAGACTTACTTACAAACTTGAGATTTGCGTAACCTACGCGCCAAGAGTAGGAATAGCGACAGAAATAAGAAAACACAAGAGTTTACGTTCAAGTTTTCGAATATAAAAGAAGGTTTTTGTAAGAGTCATAATACCAGCTAAGGAAGATATAAACTTGATCCATTCATTTCCAAAGAAATATGTAAAATGTATAGATGTTAAGGAAGGTAGTTCACATGGGACGCAAGCTAAGATTGAGCCAGTCCGCACAGATGAACAAGATCTGGAAATAAAATACTGGTTACTGATACTAACGATTTTACTTTTCCTCATTTTTTACCACTCATCGGCTGTAATTTTTCGTTTGCACTGTAAGTAGCATATATTTTGTACATTTTACCAATATCTATTTGTCCCCTTTGTAGATTTTTATAAAACTTAAGGCAAGACCCGTCAGAAATTACACGTTGAATTTCATTATCCCTGTGGTATATATATATATATATATATATATATATATATATATATATATATATATATATATATATATATATATATATATATATATATATATATATACATGTATGTATGTATGTATGTATGTGTATATATATATACAATATACAATATATATATATATATATATATATATATATATATATATATATATATATATATATATATATATATATATATATATATGGGGGAATTCTAAGCTTACATTCTACTTGTCACTCATCTCAACGAAGGTCAAATTTTGATCACAAGTTCAAAATGACTTAACAAGCACGTTATGTAGTTCGTGGGCATTACAAGATTGAGGTCACATGAAAGAAAGAAAGAAACAAACAAAAAAAAAAAAAGAATCAGTTAAAACGGCAAGAGCAGGTGAGTAAAGTCACTGTTCCTGTAATGGTTTTCAAAAAGATTAGTAAGTCAGCGAAGGTCAGAGTGCAAGGAAAAAAAAAACAGCCATGTTGGAAATGGAGGAGTATTTCTGAGTAAATATTTTAGGGGTAAATTACCTGAGGGAATAAACAATTGGAGGCACACTACTCTGGAAAATGATCATCAAATAAAAAAATCACATGAAGAAATGGCCTTCATAGATATTGCAGAGTTGTGCTCTCAGGCTATAGAATTGTTGAATGTTAAGTTAGAAATCATGAAAGTCAGGTCTGCATATTGCAACAGTTAAAGATGTCTGTGTAAGTTTAAAATTACTGCTGAATACCCGATGAAACTGTAAGGAGAGCAATATAAAAAGGTTAATTTAAAGGAAGTTACTAGTAAGTAATACGGTTACCCATCACCCCAAAATACATCATACTTCATTATACACTTCTTTTACTGCTGTTTTATATTTCAACTGTACTGAGGGGAAAAACATAGATTTTAAATGTCTCATCTAGCAGCCTAGTAGTTACTAATGCTGCTAATTCCCGCTCTTACGAATGATAGAAGAACAGCTAATAAAAAATAATACTATTCTTGAATTTTAATACATTTTTATCTATTTATCTATTTATTAAGATATTTTTTTCTTTTCAATAAGTAGTATCTTTTCTTTCTTTATTTCCCTTTACTTCCTCTTCCTTCTTCCTAATGAGCACCATATTCCTTGGAAGCTTGAATTTCAAGTCAATGGCCCCTACTGGCTTGTTCCATATGAATAGGGTTCATTTACTGAATAATAATAATAATAATAATAATAATAATAATAATAATAATAATAATAATAATAATAATAACAAAGTTCTTGGATCTCTAAACTAGAAAACGCCATTATTTTCTCATTTTTCAACTTACTCTGAGATTGACAAAGAACGAGGGAATAAGGGGAAATGTTTGCATGTGCCAATTGTTACTTTTGACTCTCTCTCTCTCTCTCTCTCTCTCTCTCTCTCTCTCTCTCTCTCTCTCTCTCTCTCTCTCTCTCTTTGCGTCGAACTTTTTGTTCGTGAATAATCCGATTCTTGCCTGTTCTTTGCTTTCCTTTTTTTTTTTTGTAATTTTTTCTCGCAAACTTAAAAGATCCCCAGCTCATGTGAATCTCGGAGCAAAGCAAAACATCGCTAATCTAATGATACCGTTGAGTTTACGGAATTAGGTTACTAATTTGGCATTTTTTTCGTGTATGTCTTTTCATTTAATCTGAATATCTGTTGAATTGATGGTATTTCTATAGTACACTTAAGGTAGAATCTCACTAATTTTCTGTGCCCAACATAATTCTCATCAATTTCAATTTTGGCATCGTATATAATCTATTGTCTAATTCTGGCGCAAGTTAGATTTGGCTGTATTTCTTTAATATACCTGGAGTTTAAGCAGTGTGTATTTCCATAAGTACCGAAATGCACACTATTAATACAGCCGATTCGCTTAAGGTAGATTCCTGGGCCTGTGAGACGTTTGTTTGGTGGCCTCTGATTGGCTGGTACCGGGAGATATGCAGCTCGCTCACAGTTTCATTTTAACGTCTGTAGCTCAGAAAACTTGCAATATGTTTCTATTTCTTCATTTATCTCACGTTTTACACAAGATAGGAAAGTTCTGATCATACCATAGGGTTCGGTATTAATTGTACAACTAAATATGATTTTCTGAAATCAATAAGATAAAACACAAAGGAATTACAACGAATAAAAGTGAAGAGAGAAGCATTTCATTCTTTATGCCTGTTTTTACATATCGTCGGATTTTGCATAATTCATGCGATCAAGATTAAATAAAACTTGTGTTTTCATACAATAAATTCAACCTGAATACGCTGGTGCTTTCATATTTCAGATGCGTGTGATATGTGAAGAGAAAATGAAGAATATGTATTATGTTGCATCCGTTCTTGACTCAGTTTGCTAAGAGACGGTGATGATGATCTGCAAGACACCGCGTTGGTCCTCTCAGCCGTTGACAGTTGCCAATTAGCGATATGAGAAGTTTGCAGTTTCGACAGTATATGCTGTATTATTATGTCATTACATTTTCTGAAAATAAATGCACAGAATTCCCAGTATGATTGTTGAACATTCTCACTCCAGTATTATATACGTCCGTATGTCTGGACATATCTAATGCGAAAAAAATTAATCAGATGGATGCGTCTGGTTGTGCTGGCTTCAATTTAGACATCGCCAACAGATTTTATGGTAAGAAATAAAAAATGTACTTACGTTCATTGAATGAACATATGAAAAATAGGCTTTTGATGTTATTGACCAGAGAAACGAGTGGCCATAATAATGAACTCATCATTATGTAGGCCTGTTATTTATCATGTAGTCTACAGTATGTATGCAAATTTCTAGACTAAATTGAAGCCAGCACATCCAGATGCATCCATCTGATCATTTTTTTTTTCGTATTAGATATGTCCAGACATATGGACGTATATAATACTGTAGTGAAAATGTTCGACAGTCATAATGGAAATTCTGTGCATTTATTTTCAGAAAATATAACGACATAATAATAGAGCAAATATTGTCGAAACTGCAAACTTCTCATATCGCTAACTGGCAACTGTCAACGGCTGAGAGGACCAACGCGGTGTCTTGCAGATCATCACCGTCTCTTAGCAAACTGAGTCAAGAACGGATGCAACGTAATAAGACATATTCTTCATTTTCTCTTCACATATCACACGCATCTAAAATCTGAAAGCACCAGCGTATTCAGGTTGAATTTATTGTATGAAAACACAAGTTTTATTATATCTTGATCGCATGAATGATGCAAAATCTGATGATAAGTAAAAACAGGTTTAAGGAATGAAATGCTTCTCTCTTCACTTTTACTCGTTGCAATTCCTTTGTGTTTCATCTTATTGATTTCAGGAAATCATAGTTAGTTGTACAATTAATGCAGAATCCTATGGTATGACCAAAACTTTCCTATCTTGTTCAAAACGTGAGATAAATGAAGAAATATATAAACATATTGCTAGTTTTCTGAGCTACATACGTGAAAATGAGACTGAGCGAGTCGCCTACCTCCCGGTACCAGCAAATCAGAGGCCGCCAAACAAACGCCTCGTAAGCCCAAGAATCTACCTTCAGTGAATCGGCTATAGTATGTTAATCCTCTTGATGAGGATTAACATACTATTCTAAATCTAATGCAGTCAGAATTTCCCGAAGTCTTAAGTAAATATTCCCTTCTTGTATGGATGCTGATTTGAAGCTAATACCAAAGACAACAATTCAGCAAAACCTATAATAATAAGTGACTAAAGGTGGACATACATACATACATACATACACACATACATGCATACATACAAAAAACATATAAATTTTGAAGAATCAAGATGAAGTGGAATTAGAATTTAGGTAAACATAAAAATCATAATTTCTGATGTTTGAAATTGGCAATTATAATTTTTCCATATACCTTCAGGAGAATTTGACCCGGTTTTCATTAGCCATAATAATGCATACGACATTTTAATACTCTGTATCCTTGACGCAAAATGGGTTCATCTACCATGGCTTTCACAATACAATTAATGGATTAAGGGATAAATTACGGCTTCATGCCCATTAAAACCTATGAATCCATTCTGGATGACATGCTATTTAATACGAATGTACCGTTATACTTTGCGTATTATCACTAATGTGAACTTTCATAAATGATTTCTTTTGACTCGGAATGGATATGCAATGCAATGGAACGTATCGATAATCTCCTTATGTATGAACGTATTGATAATCTCCTTATATATATATATATATATATATATATATATATATATATATATATATATATATATATATATATATATATATATATATATATATATTCACTCTTTCTCTCTCTCTCTCTCTGTATACACACATACACATATATATATGTATGTATGTATATGTATATATATATATATATATATATATATATATATATATATATATATATATATATATATATATATGTGTGTGTGTGTGTGTGTGTGTGTGTGTGTGTATCTTAAGCCGTTACCGTCAAATTTATGTAAGGACTTAATAGAATGAAAGGCCTAATCATGCAGATAATTATCTAAATAATCACAAATTTATCTCCCAATTTCCTTGAAATCCTTCTGCAATATTCTAATAACATACATAGCAGTGTTCTCTTAAGCATGGAAATACAAGGTCAGCAAGAAAAATTATTAGTTTAGACTAAATAAATACTGGAGAAATATAAAAAAACAACGTAACTTTTCAGTGAAATAAGTTATGAAGAGCCTTGTAACTGATGAAGTCAAGGAAGCTCTAGAACAGATGTGAATATTATTGGATGCTTATTCTTAAAAGTATTTACGATTTAACTGGTTGCATTTATAATAATTTGATATAGTGTTCTTATACTTCAATGTATTTGACATGCAGTCTATCCCCGTATTGTCCTGTTTCTGGAAAAATTTTCATGCTCCTCTGAGTGTTTATATTGGGAATTCACGAACACTCAAAATAGTTTACTTGTCTAGTCCGAAATATCATATATTGTGTATTTCCACCTGGTTTTCTGAGCGATTATATCACGAAGTCTGTAGAATGATAAGTAAAATCATCATGGACCAAAGCCAAGTAAATGAAAAACAGAATTACAAACAAAATTCTCTTCTATGCTTATCAGGGTTAACTGGACGTTATTCAGGGCCGTCTTATTCTCCTAGAGGCTCTCCAACTTTGTTCTTTGAGGCATTAGGATCAAAGGACTTGTATCCTATTAACTACCTTAATCTAACCCTCATCTGATACCACTATACCTCTAATTACAGAGACGTACTATTGCCTCTCTCTCTCTCTCTCTCTCTCTCTCTCTCTCTCTCTCTCTCTCTCTCTCTCTCTCTCTCTTTGTATGTGTGTTCGGGTGCGAGCACCATTCAACCATTCAGGAGACTGATGGCCCATTACAGCTGTACACTGACTCACAATTAACATTTATTACCAAACAATCAATCAGATTGCTAAATGAAACAAAGATCTTTAACAAAATGAAAAAGCTGTTTATGGTAATTAAATTAAAGATCCTACTGAACGATTTTATAAAGATCCCTAGCAAAATGGAACAGGTGTTTATGGTGATTAAATTGAAAGTCCTACTATACCATTTTATAAAGATCTTTAACAAAATGAAACAGTTCTAAAAGATTACGAATCGTCTTTATCAATTTGCCCGGCTGTATATTAAATCTAGCAAAACCAAATAAGATTGCTTTTAATTACAACTGTTTAATTTATAATTCAAAGGAAATTCATCAGAGGAACTTCATTTGTTCAATTATCAAAGGTTAAGGGAAAGAGTGTTTTCGATTCCATTTATCTTTCCTGTTTTCTAGAATTATATAAATATATATATATATATATATATATATATATATATATATATATATATATATATATATATATATATATATATATATATATATACATACATACACACCTGTAATTGTAATAGCCACAATGCCTTCTTAACTTCTCAATTCTTCGCTATTTTGGATACGCTTGTCACTACAAAGCCTTAAGATCCAAGTGCAAGAAATATGAAGATATTATGATGTCCGGTAGCGGGAAACGAACCCGGATCCCCTAATCATAATAGCTTCACATTTCTTGCACTTTGATCCTAAGGCTTTGTAGTGACAAGCGTATCCAAAAAAGCGCAAAGAATTCGAGAAGTTACGAGGGCATTGTGACTATTACAATTACATGTGTATCTGGTAAAAAGTGACCAGTAGACACTACATATCTATTCATACATACATATATATATATATATATATATATATATATATATATATATATATATATATATATATATATATATATATATATATATAGTTTACTTCTTAAATTGTTCTTATTTGAAAGAAGTTATTATCTAGGCTGCATTTGCACGTATGATCAATTTATTCTACAATAAAAATAGCTTTATAACTTTCCCATGCAGCTTAATATTTATAATAATAAGAGTGTATATCCCTTACCTTTTTACATGGAATTAGAATAACATCTTCTTAGCTATGCCTAGTTTCTTCTACTTTTGCTTCTCAAGAAAAGTTAATTGCCCAGCCGAGATTTCGGGACAAAGCAGCGCAGTATGAAAGGCCTTTGTGTTGGAAGAAAGGACTTTTGGGCTGAGGGGTGAGGATGGCTGCTGTATGAGTTTAGTAGTTTCATTCCGAACAAAGGGAAAAGGGAGAAAGTCCGCGTTTTGTCTCCTACGCGAGCCATTTTTTTTTTTAGGACTCGCCCTGGCAGACGGAAATACAAACAGACGTACGGAGAGGCACTTTAAAGGATAAAATAGAGAAAGAGATCTGATGGAATCGCATGAGACCTACATATGGTAATGACAATCATAGTGGCTTTATCAAAATAACCTTGTTTTCTTATTTCTTATGAGAATGTATTAAGCATACAATAAACTTCACTATTTGTCCCCACCTAGCAAAAACATAAATCTCAATGAAGAATAGTGTAGCCCGCATCAGAAACCAAGGATAGCACCAGTGTGGTCCATCAGGTGCAATATTCAAACCTTTTACTCCGAATCACAATTAGTGAAAACTTTTGCAGCATTTGATAGATAACACTTAAATGTCTGAAAAATTTAACAACTACGAAGGCTGTACGCAGTAGCACAGAGGAAAAAAGGTAAGTTGTTCTCACGGACACCTATAATAAACCAGGTTTGTAATCCCAGGCAACAACATGACATCGTTCTCCATCGAGAGAAGAGGGGAAACCCCATCATGAAGACAAATTCCTATCTAATCCCATTCCCTAAGCGTCAACTCAATCCTCACGCTGGCCGAGGTTAAGATAAATAAATCGAATTAAATTGTGATGCTGAAGTAGGTCAACAGAAGGTTTCAGGGCAGAGGGGAATATTCCAGGGAAAAGCTTCCCCATGGTGTGCAAGATGGGAGATTCCGAAGGGAACGGAACGATTAATATCAGCGTAAATAATGACGGAAGAAGCAGGGTAGTCAAAGGTGAACCAGTAGCGTTGTCTGGCGATTTTACCCTCAGGTAAAGCTGAGGTTCTTTTAGAATCGGTTATTCTTTGTACCCTACTATGAGGAAGACGGGGGACAAATGTTGCTGGAGTCCACAAAACCTAACTTTAAAAAGAAACAGTTTTACATCGTCACGAAGGACACTTGGCATCAGTGACCCTCTTAGTAGTCATGCCAAGCTAAAATCAATCATTCGATATGGAAAATGTATTTGATGTAAATACAAGTGATAATTAAAAGATAAGAGGAAACCTTGTTTAATGTAGCCCACTGGAATTTTACAAGTACGGTAACTTTTATAGTGGATAAAAAATGATAACGCGAGTATGATGATCATAGCTTCCAAAAACAAACAAACAAAACACTAAACCACGTTTTGTCAAGAGGAAAAGTGCTTGTATAAATTACGAATAATTATTCTTGTGTCAGCGAATAGGGACATTCAAGAAAACATTTTCATATCTTAAGAATATGTACCATAAATAGATATAAAGAAAGAAGATAAAACACAAAATAGTTTTATCGCACTATATGTCCGGAAAGTGTCCAGCAATTTATCAATGGTTGGAAGTTTTCTTACCCACACTCGTCTAAATTGTAATTTTGCGCTAGCCAATCTAATACACGTAATGAAACTCATTGTATTTGCCGCAATGGAGTTCATATTTCTATAGCAATAAAATACCATTCTAAAGAGCATTACTGTTTTTTATACACCTAAATGTCATGATAATATTCACACCGTAAACACCGTCATGTTGGTTATATGATTCAACAAAGCCTTATGCTCAGTGGAATAAACTCTCTCTCTCTCTCTCTCTCTCTCTCTCTCTCTCTCTCTCTCTCTCTCTCTCTCTCTCTCTCTCTCAGGTTGTTTTCGTCCTACTCGTAACGAAGGTAATACGTGCGACCCTTTGTTTACAATCATCAATCAATTGTACTTTTGCTGTACATCCTGGATTCCCTCTCTTCAATTAATTTCCTCCCTACACTACTATTCGTATCCCCTCCGCGTCTTTTTTTAAATAAAATTAATACGCTTTTCGTGCATTTGTTTATCTGCTGATGATTCATTAAAGGTTTCTCTATCTCTGCATTAACGTGCTTTGGTTTTGGTATTTTTTTCTTTTCTTTCTTACTTACTTTTTTAGGTTAGCCAATTTTTTTTATTCTCTTAATTCAAGGTCTTCCTCATTTTCTCTCACCTTTTAAAAACCTTAAGTGTTTCATCCCCAATAGACGGTTTTATCTTTAATTCTTATCCTTTTCAGCCTATCTGAGAAGGCTGTTAATGTGGTGGAATGTTACAGCTGGAAATGGGGGGTCTCATATGGTTCCTGCAAATGATTTTTTTAGGTGACTGACTACTGTACTTGTTTCTTCACTATAAAACCTTTGGTAGTCTACGAACTCGCTTACACAAGCACAATTGCAAACGCACACACACACACACACAAATGCACACACAGACACAAACACACTCATATACATACATACATACATATATATATATATATACGTATATATATCAATACAGATATAGATATATATATATGTATTTATATATGTATATGTATGTGTATATGTATATATATATATATATATATATATATATATATATATATATATATATATATATATATATATATACATATATATATATATATATATATATATATATATATATATATATATATATATATATATATATATATATATATATCACACCACATGGAATTTAATACAAAGGAGAAAAATGCAATTGTGGTTCATATATATATGAACCTCTATGTCTTGTTGCTGCTACTGTAACAATTTATAAACGAACTCACAAAAGCTATACAACAGTTACAGAAAAAAATGTAAAATAAACACCGTTGATAGCACGGAAAGCGGATTTTATCGAACTGGTTTTAATTACTCGTTTTAATTATAAAAAACGATAAGTCGTAAAAATATAAAAACAACTTCATGAAGTCGAGCGAACTATGTAATTTATATTAAGAGATATCCGATTATACGATGCGATTACCTCGTTATATTTCACGTCAGTATAGTACCTGATATATTTTTATATTCGTACAAAAAAAATAAATAAACAGAAAATGAATGTATTGATACAAACAAAGGTTACGCATCTTTTGTGAACTGATAAATTACAATAAATATTTGCATCCGTTGCTTGGATTAATTAGTAACGGAAACCACGTAATGACTTAATAACTAGCATTAAACTTCGAGGACAAACTAAAACAAAGAGTTGTATTTAATCGGGTTATGCTTGCTATTTGAACCCGTGCCAAGAATCCCGCCGATAAAGCCATCCAAGATCTGGAACGTCTAAGAAAGAAGGAGAGGTCGGAGGATGGAGAGCAATGTGTATTTCCTGCACATATTTCAGACTCACGTTATCTTTAATGGATATTTCTCCGTGCGCTTTTCATCAAAAGATTTGTTGAAAGCTCCAATTTGAGGTTCGATATGCATATGTGTGTGTGCATGTTTTACACACGCAGAGAGAGAGAGAGAGAGAGAGAGAGAGAGAGAGAGAGAGAGAGAGAGAGAGAGGTGGGTTTGTTTCAGAGATTGGTCTTTTTGTTGATTAATTTGGTCTTGGAATGGAATGGAATACAGAATTTTGACCAAAAGGCCAAGCGCTGGGACCTACGAGGTCATTCAGCGCTGAAACGGAAATTGACAGTAAAAGATCTGAAAGGTTTAACAGGAGGAAAACCTCAAAGCAGCTGCACTATGAAACAATGGTTAGGAGAGGG
>NC_089790.1:22627500-22635000 GCF_040412425.1 Macrobrachium rosenbergii
GCATGTCAGTATAATACATACTATTACTTCCTTTTTGTTTTTTGCACGTTTCATTTCTATTATTCTATTCACTAATTGTTTCTCGTTTATCACCACTTTTCTCTTCCCTTCTTTGTTGCGCTCCCTCGATCGTCTCCTTTTTATCACTCTTCTTTGATGTTATCTCTCTTCCCTTTAGGTGGATTTCTGATCGTTTTTGTCTTTCCCTTAATCGACGCTGTTTGTTTAGAAATTACAATAAGAATGAAAAGTAAGACTCCTTTGTGGTTGTAAACAGCACTGTCTTAAACTAACTTGTACGTTTTGTTTACGACTTATAATTTAATATAGTTAATAGATATAACTAATTTTGCCTTGAACGTCAATATTTAACTGCAGCTTTTAGAAACTCAAAAGAGCTCATAAACAGCACTGTCTTTAACTAACTAGTATGTTTTGATTTAATCTAATTAATAAAAATAATTTTGATTTTAAGAGTTATATTTAACAGTTGTTTTAAGAAACTCGAAAGGCCTCATAAACAGCACTGTCTTTAACTAACTTGTATGTTCTGTTCACGGTTTATAATATGATTTTATCTAGTTAATAAATAAAAATAATTTTGATGTTAAGGCATATATTTAACTGCTGCTTTGAGAAACTCGGAAGAGCTCTTCCACTGGTGAGCCAAACAACGTCCTCCACTGAGAGACCCAAAAGAGCTCTTCCCCTAATAAGCCAAAAAACGTCCTCCATTGAGAGACTCGAAAGAGCTCTTCCCCTGGTAAGCCAAACAACGCCCTCCATTGAGAGACTCGAAAGAGATCTTCCCCTGGTAAGCCAAACAACGTCCTCTATTGAGAGACTCGAAAGAGCTCTTCTCCTGGTAAGCCAAACAACATCCTCCACTGAGAGACTCGAAAGAGCTCTTACCCTGGTAAGGCAAACAACGTCCTTCATTGAGAGACTCGAAAGAGCTCTACCTCTGGTAAGCCAAACAACGTCCTCCGTTGAGAGACTCGAAAGAGCTCTTCTCCTGGTAAGCCAAACAACGTCCTCCGTTGAGAGACTCGAAAGAGCTCTTTCCCTGGTAAGCCAAACAACGTCCTCCATTGAGAGACTCGAAAGAGCTCTTCCCCTGGAAAGCCAGACAACGTCCTCCATTGAGAGACTTGAAGGAACTCTTCCCCTGGTAAGACAAACAACGTCCTTCATTGAGAGACTCGAAAGAGCTCTACCTCTGGTAAGCCAAACAACGTCCTCCATTGACAGACTCGAAAGAGCTCTTCCCCCGGTGAGCCAAACAGCGTCCTTAATTGAGAGACTCGAAAGAGCTCTTCCCCTGGTAAGCCAGATAACGTCCTCCATTGAGAGACTTGAAAGAGCTCTTCTTCTGTTAAGTCAAAAACAATCCCTCCATTGCGCAAGCGCCATCCGGCAACTCTTCTGAAAATCTAAACCTTCTAGGAAATCGTACCGTAAGACCGAAATCAACATCCACCAAAAGCCAATTAATCAGAAGTGGGTCAAAAGCGGATTTTTTTATTTATTTATTTATTTTTTTAGTTTCAATAAATTTCGGCCATCCGCTTTGTGAAGAACTGTCGCAACTCCATCCCTTTAACCTCGTTTCCCAGGTTTTCAAATGAATGAAGTCATTGCTATTTTAGAAAAATAAAGTCCGCAGTAGTATGTATGTATTTATATTACTATATGCAGGAAGCTTACGCCAACTTGATCAGTTGGCCTCTTCAGCCTGAATAAACACAGAAATTGTATTATATATATATGACAACATCTTTGAAAAATGGACGTTATAAAACAGCTTGCTTTTCTTTAGGTAAATCCAGAATTGCTCAATAGTCTTTTTGGCCATTCTCTGGGAACGTCGCGGCACAGAGAATTGCTAACAGACTATTGAACAATTCTGGAGTTACCTGAAAGAAAAACGAGCTGTTTTATAACTTTAATTTTTCAAAGATATTGTCATATGTGTAGTATTATTTCTGTGTTTATTCAGGCTGAAGAGGACGACTTATCGAGTTGGCGAAAGATTCTTGTATATAGCAATATATACATACATGTACTGCTGCGGACTTCATTTTCCACTTAAGATCACGAGATTGTGATGATATCAGATACTTGGTATTATGTTTTGCTCTATGATATAATGAAATAATATCGCTCAGTATTAGAAAATACAATAGATGTATAAGGAATCTGTCGGTTCATTAAAATATTGCTTATATTACTTGACAAGACAAACTTGCGATAGAATATGAACTATATAAGTCTGTTGATGTAGACGACAGGAATTAATAATAATGTAAATGTGTGAAGTTTAGCAATGTATATTACATGAGTTTAACGCCAGGTAATTTTGTCTATCAATATCTAATGGACAAATGAAATAATACACAATTCTACTATTTTATTTGAAACCGCACCAGAAAAACAAAGTGGACTGATCTATTATTGGGAGCCACGAAACTTTGAAACAAAAGTTTTCTTCGTTGACAGAAATTGCATAGTTTTCATCAAAGTTGCAAGGGTCTGAATGGAATACAAGCTTTATACACAGATTTCGGAACAGATTTGGTAAAAAAATATTACCTTTAAATTTCTACGTCAACATGATTAATATTTGTATGTTATATATATATATATATATATATATATATATATATATATATATATATATATATATATATATATATATATATATATATATATTTATTTATATGTCTATGTGTTTGTGCATGAGGAACAGTAAGAGACAGAGAGCAGATAAGTATAACTCTATTTCAATATTTGTTAACCACAAAAACTTTGGATAAAACAAGAGATCCCACCCGATGAAAAAACAAAGGAAATGAAAAAAAAAAAAATTATTCCAAATACTCGACCTGCGAATTCACAGTGCACTAAAAAAAAAAAAAAAAAAAACACAAAGAGCCCCTATCTCATCTGCTGATGAGATAAAAATGAACAAACAAATCTTTGTAAGGTCCCTGTAAACATGTTAACAAATAAAATACATATCTTTTCGGACTTACTCCATGAGAAGTAAAATGAAAAAGAATGAATTAAACGGAAGATCGAACTCTAATTAGTCGACGATCGGGACTTTTCAAGGTTCTCTCTCTCTTACTTCCCGTCTTTATCTCTCTCTCTCTCTCTCTCTCTCTCTCTCTCTCTCTCTCTCTCTCTCTCTCTCTCTCTCTCTCTCATATATATACGTCGACTTTGATCGGAGGGCTGACTTGTTATATCCAGTTTTGACTTACGTCCTTTTTTTCTTATTGTGCTAACTTCCTGCAGTTCAATTATTCTCTCTCTCTCTCTCTCTCTCTCTCTCTCTCTCTCTCTCTCTCTCTCTCTCTCTCTCTCTCTCTCTCTCTCTGTTGCTGTTCGATGAAAATTTAAATGTTCCCGTGTCGAAGGCAGAATATTGTAAATTAGTTTGAGGTCTGTGTGTGTGGAAAATTATAAGGCCTTTACTAAAGGGAACCAATTCAACCTCTGTTCTGTGTAGGCGATTTCAATCACTTCTGTCAGAAATTAATTTTCATGTCTCCAGTCTTCATTTCAGTACAAGTTTCGTTGTTTTTTATTCAATAAACCTTATATATATATATATATATATATATATATATATATATATATATATATATATATATATATATATATATATATATATATATATAAGGTTTATTGAATAAAACAACGAACACACATATATATAAATAAATATATATATATGTATATATATATATATATATATATATATATATATATATATATATATGTATGTATATGTGTGTGTGTGTGTGTGTGTGTGTATTTGATTATGTGTACATGTTTACTGTTCGCCATATCAGTAGATAAAAAAAAATGCAAAAGACATTGAAATCAAAATCTGATTTTGTTTATCGCGGTCGGAGTATGCAGAGCTGACAGTGTCCCATGGTAAATCAAAGGTCAAAGGTTCAGATCGCTAAAGAGGACCTTTGTCTTTATTAGTTATAATAATAATAATAATAATAATAATAATAATAATAATAATAATAATAATAATAATAATAATAATAATAATAATAATAATAAAATATACTAACAGTACGCACCATATTCATATTAAACAAAAGAAACGCTAAACAGAGAAAGTTCATTTAGCGTTTATAGAGCTCACAGTTAAAACAATCCTACAAAACAGAAATATATATCATTTCTAAATGCTAGTTTTTATCAATATCATGTAAGCAACCTATACTGTTGCTGATTAGCTCTGTCACTGTTTCGAACGTCAGCAATCTTTTCCGGAACGAGTCGGGAACATTGTTCGCTCTTCGCCACCGTTACTTATGAAGCAATATCCAGGCTTGATAGCCCATATTAATATCTTTGTGGATGAAGATTGCTGTTCCACCTTGTTGCAAAGGGCTTGCATGAAAGTGAGGTTCGCAGATGATTACGATGTTACGAGTGCAATCATCTCGAGATGTCGTCTCATTCCGGTCTGATTTCACGAGTGTGGATAGGAGACGATGCTTTGTTGTTTTAATGCTCGTAGTTTTCATATGTTAAAATAATACGGGGGATCTTCAGTTTTTTTCCATGTTGGTAAAAAGTTTATCGATAACAGAGAGTCACAGATATGGTTCACTAAATAATCAACTCGTGGTTACGCCCCAAAGAGGCAAATGACAGATAGATTATAGAACGTGTATGTATGTATGTATTGATGGATGTGTATATATATATATGTATATATATACATATATATGAATATATGTACATACACACACACACACACACACACACACACACACACACACACACATATATATATATATATATATATATATATAGAGAGAGAGAGAGAGAGAGAGCTAGTAAAGAAAAACGTTTCGTAGTTAAATCATTCGTCTTAATGCATTTAGAAGTATACTTCACTTCATCCAGTAATTTATGAATGTTACAGACAAGACAATCGTTCATAATCTTGGTTTTTGCAAAAACTCCCTCTCCCCCGTTTTGTTTTCCAGGAAACGTTCCAGAAATATTAATATCTGGACCCGGCAAAGTCTGACGTGTGGATTACCGCTTTTTAAGAGCTGGTACGAAATGGATTTGCTAGATGTCACGAGGGTGATGGGCTCTTTTTATAAATAAAGCCATCCTGTTAATTGCCTTTGCTTTCTTTGGTTTGATTTCATATAGTTTTTTACTTCGATGGGATCTGCAGTCATATCTGCAGGCTTTCATGATAGCAAGCACAAGTGCTGGGGAAGATTAGGAAGGTATTTGTCTCTGATAAATGTCGCTGACATTTGGTAAGAGTTAGATTTAAAGGATCGTGATGTTTACAATTGGTAGGTTTTGGAGGATTCGGAACTGCCAACATATTCTGTACCCCTGAAAAGGAAATCTATATCAAATTACCACTTCTTTGGCCATTCACTCAATTTCAGTTTGCAATGGAAAAATCATTAAAATTTTCTTTTTCCCTTCATTTGCATAAAATCTTACAAGTGTGCTGCCGCAATGGGGTGGTAATTCTGGTTCCTTTATCCAAAGTAGCCACTGTTTATTATCAACTGAACGTCCTTTCATCCTTTCGAAAATCATAATTAGGTATACTTGTTATATTTTTTTTATCAAGAGTAATATTTTCAAATTATTAGTATAGCACTTTCCTATATTTTTTTTGTTACAATTCAATCAAGATTTTATATGAAAATACATTAGATTCTCCGTCTAATGACACGTTACTCCCGCCATTCCCCTTGTCCCCAAACAGGTGACCTCAGCACCGTCTCTTTGCCAAATAATTTGTGGAAAATTAGTGCTGATCCACACCGTCACTTGAGACGATACACAATTGAATGCTAATCATCAACCCTGCATCATTCATTATATTTTACAGGGATTAGTGACGATTACCTAAATGTTAAAACCATCAAGAAATACTGATCAACTCTATATTTACGCAACGTATTCTGGTTGCTTCTCATGTTTCAGAAACCATCTAAAGTTGTTGTTTCTTAGAGGAGTTAGATATTTTCTCAACGCATAACTCATGCTTCAGTGGAATCAACTCCTATTGAAGGCACTCTGGTGAACAGTAGAAGGCCATACTTTTACATAGTAAAATTAAATATTAGCACACTAGTAATTTTCCGTCTGGAATAAACTGAATTTGATAGATTTATGGTAACTAAAACTAGCGTTACATCATCTAGGTTACTGACACCGTAATGACATTAAGCATAAAACTAAAAATTTAATAAATAAATAAATATTTTAAAAGGAGTGTCATATAAAACATTATATATATATATATATATATATATATATATATATATATATATATATATATATATATATATATATATATAAATTACGTACACACATACTGTATATATAGTCATATCTCTATATAAATATGTTTTACGTACACACACATATACTGCATACGTACATGATCTAAATTTTATTTTACTGATCATTTTGAAAATAAAATGTTCAGTCGATATTGTCACTGATCTAAATATTTTCCTTTACTATCTAATACTGGATTATACAAATTTTGTGATGACGTGACTGTCAGAATTCAAAGAAGTTAGAAAAAGACTGAAATTCCTGCAGCTCTGTTTTGGAAGAGAAGTAAGGCAGCTTTTGGAAAGTTAAAGGCATACTATGTAACCCTTTGCCGTCATGGTTCGACAAATATTCGTGACTATTTGGCGAAAAATCCCTTCCACCTCGATGCTGACGGGACTAGGTTAGTATTATGGATGAATTTTTATGGCATGTGTTCTTCTATGCAAGAAGAAACGAATCACGAGAGCCCTTAATGAAGGTCTGAGTTTTGCTCTGTGGAAGTACATGACCGAGATCACACAGGAATTTCTTTGAGGTCCAAAAACATAAAAGTAGTTTCTTTCGACATCAAATAATTTTATGTCTCTGAAATTCATTCATCTTAGCACATTATCGTATCGTGTGGTGTATTTTTGTGTTATGGTATAATAAACAAATCAAAGACGTCCCATAAATTTTATCAGAATTTTTTTTACCTCTTTTTATTTTATACAAATAAAATAAGTTTTTTTTTTTTTTCATCGCTTCCAGATTTCAGATATACGTTGGTGGTCTGCTGCACCTTCATGCTTCACTGTTTGACACTGAACAATGCAAGAAGGTAAATACTCGTCATAGTTTGTATATTCTCAATCCCAAACGTTTAAACTGAAGCGTAAAATACCAAGGATTTTCCACGGCTCATATTTGCATACAAATTGGATTTTCGTCTGCTAGATATTTCATTTTGTGTACATAGATTTTTTTGTCCGTAGTTAGTTCACTATTTTACGTCAAAGCGTTGAACATGATAAATAGTGAACGATCTTCAAGTTGAAACTCATGCGAACAACACGAGTTTGTAAACCGATATATAAAAAACTACAATGAAATAATTTTTAACCTTTTCATTGAGTAAACATATATACGAATAAT
>NC_089790.1:22640000-22647500 GCF_040412425.1 Macrobrachium rosenbergii
CCTTCGTTTGTTCCTATCGTGTGATAAAGCACAGTTCTACTTATCTTCTCTTCTAAATTTCGGATACATATTTTGTGTTAGTATAAATAGTTTTATACTGTTCCACATATGATTTAGTTTTCTTAGCAATATCATCATAATAAAGGTGGCCTGTTTTCATAGTAAATTACGTCATATGACTTAAAGCTAAATTCCCAGTCATTCATAAAAATAATTAAAATGTTTACAAGAGTTAAGCCCATTCAATTCTCTGTCCTGCACCCAAAAATTAATTTCTTAGTAATTTCAACTTTCCTATAATGAAAACACTAACACAATCCATTTTCTTGTACTTACTTTTTGTGACATAAAAACCAAAAAACTAAAAAACTAACGTTTTTGTTCAAACACCCGCCATTCAGGAGCTAAATTTTTAATTTTAGATTCTAATTTTGGTCCAACTTTTAGCCTCAGGACTAGAATATCTGATCCAAATGTTTTTCAATCTTTCACTACATCGTCATCGCTGAAAATCTCGCTGTTTTCATCCTCCACAATGAAGATTACATAGAAAAACTAATCTCCCTTGTTCTTTCTTTTCCTTCATATCCGACGATCAATCTTCTCTCCCAAAACAAGGATTGCGAAAATACTTGCATCATACAATCTCCAGTTTTAGTTTCCTGTAAAAGAAAACTATTGTGCCGGCTTTGTCTGTCTGTCCGCATTTTTTCTGTCCGCACTTTTCCTGTCCGCCCTCAGATCTTAAAAACTACTGAGGGTAGAGGGCTGCAGATTGGTATGTTGATCATCCACCTCCAATCATCAAACATGCCAAAATGCAGCCCTCTAGCCTCAGTAGTATTTTTTAAAATTTCATTTAAGGTTTAAGTTAGCCATTAGCCATACTCGTGCTTCTGGCAACGCTATAAGGTAGGCCACCACCAGACTATGGTTAAAGTTTCATGGGCCGCGGCTCTTACAGCATTATACCGAGACCACCGAAAGATGGATCTATTTTCGGTGGCCTTGATTAAACTCTGTAGCGGCTGTACAGAAAACTCGATTGTGCCTAAGAAACTTCGGAGCATTTTTACTTGTTCTTTCCTGGATTCTCATTTTCACTAAAAGAAATTTTACCGATATCTGTTTCTCCAATTCGTGCGACGAAAACGGCTTCGTCAATAATTTGTTTAAAGGAGTATCGTATATGAGATATATATTACTAGGTATGATATGAAAGTTTTGTGAGTAATTAAAAATTTCTTTTTATCCAATTAAATTTTCCGGGGTGTTTAATATACTCTGTTAATATTTTATTTAGATTAGTCAGCGGATTTTTTTATATTCCCTAACTATAAATTAGTCTACTTTAAAAAGCAATAATTCGATTTTTACAAAACTAAAAGCATAAGTGATTATAAAATACAAACATCCTACGATAACAAAAATCTATCAATCAATAAAAAAAAATAAAAATAAAAATAGAACGTCAAGTAAAAGCCATCACAGTTTCTTGTAGCCCTTCTAGAAACAACAATTTGTAGGATACCAGAAACTCACAAAAAAGATGTAATAATGTTCATAAAAATAACTGTGGACAGTTATGAGTTCTCTCTTAAATTATTTCACGGGAAAAACCACCGAAAAGATATTTTCGTCCATGGAAGAGTCTAAAAACAGTATACCAGGTAATTTTTATTTTTTTTTTTTTAGTTTTATAGACGAAACATTTTGAGTGAAAAAACGCTATCGACCTGTGCACATGTAAGCGTAGATATTTCAGTCGACCCCCGCTCTCGTATGTAATTTAAGATACAAATGGTAATGATTACTCTAAAGAAGATTAAGGAGGCTTTCGAGTCCATAGTATTCATGAACAATAAAGGAGAAATTTGCATATTATAGAAGCAATATAACAAACCAGCTCACATATGAAAATCAATAACAATTCTATTATTCTTGAAATTCACATGGAATCTAGATAATTACCCCCAAATTTGAGTGCAACCAAACTTTAAAATAAAATATGTAAACCACTAGTGCGAAATATAAACAAGTAAAAAATGCGCCAAAGTTTCTTCGGTGCAATCTCGTTTTCTGTACAGCGTGTAATGAAGGCCACCGAAAATAGATCGATCTTTCGGTGGTCTCGGTATAATGCTGTATGAGTCGCGGCCCATGAAGCTTTAACCACGGCCTGGTGGTGGCCTGTCCTATATCGTTGCCAGACGCACGATTATGGGTAAATTTAACCTTAAATAAAATAAAAACTACTGAGGCTGGAGGGCTGTAATTTGGTATGTTTGATGATTGGAGGGTGGATGATCAACATGCCAATTTGCAGCCCTCTAGCCTCAGTAGTTTTTAAGATCTGAGGGCGGACAGAAAGAGTGCGGACGGACAGACAATTAATAATCAAAAAGTGGGTCACAAAAAATAACTTGCTACCTAATGCAAATTCCCCATCATTTCCTAATAAGACTACGAGAGTTTTTTCTTCTACTCTTATCTCTCCCAGAAAAAAAGGAGAAAAATGGATTGGTTTTTCGTTTATGTCCTTCGGAAACGTAACGAATACCTAGAGCATCTCCCTGGTCTGCCAGCTTTACTGCGTAACGGAGACCCATTCCGGCCATTATGGCCTTTCGGACGAGATTGAGCGTAGCCTAATCAGATCTGGGAACAAGTAACAGATTAAGTGTAGCCTTATCAGCTCTGGGAACGAGTAGCCAGCTCGCTTGCTCGCACACAGGTCATAGGCACGAGTGTAACAATATTTCCTTGTTTTAAAAATGTTAGATAAGTTGATTATCAACTGTAAACTACAGACATAGTGGCGGCTACTTTATGAGTCACAATTTCACGTTACAATACCTAAGTTTTAGAAATTCATGGAAGATAATTCACTTTTCAATTTTTTTAATGCTCTCATGTCCCATGGGATTGTTCTGCTCATACTGGTCCTGTCTGGTACAGCGCATTTTGTGACTACTCTAGTATTATGTTTTCAGGATGCAGTAAATATTGGTTTTTATTTTATTTTATTTTTCTTATAGTTTCGGTGATATTGACTGTGGGCTGATCTAGTGTTTACTTTTGTGTCAGTAAGTAATTTCAGATGTTAATGAGAATCAAATTTATATTTGCATAGGAGAACGATTAAAAGGAAATGATGGAATATATATATATATATATATATATATATATATATATATATATATATATATATATATATATATATATATATGTGTGTGTGTGTGTGTGTGTGTGTATACATATATATAATACATATATATATATATACGTATATATTATATAAATATATATATATATGTATATATTTATATAATATATATATATATATATATATATATATATATATATATATATATATATATATATATATAAATACATATATAATAAGGCTATATATATATGGATATATATTATATATATGTATATATATACTGTATATATATATATATATATATATATATATATATATATATAATATATATATATATATATATATATATATATATATATATATATATATACATACTGTATATATGTCCATAACATGTATATATAAATATTTATGTGTGTGCGCACAGCAAATATATGCTATTGTTTTTATACTATGAACTCCATCTCAATCTTACTTACTATAAATACTGAAAAAAACTACAGCTTTAATGTTTCTCGGAAGCACTCTACATCCTTGGACCTTGTATGGGGATGGTTCTATTGAAAGTATTTCTTCGCGACTCTTTCTCCAAGACTTTGGTAATTGGAAACGGAAACCCATCTGGTTCCGACATTGGAAAACTTTCCATCAGTGGTGCTGTAATTACTGATTATTGGACATTTAGAACAACTATTTTTTTGAAGGGGAGGGGGAAGGGGGAGGGCGTAGTAACCTTTCCATTACTGCAGTAATTTGCTTCTACGTGACGGTGAGTTTTGTGATGATATGTTTGACAAATTTTTCTTCCTAATAGAAAAAATTCTTTAATTCATCGTATACAAGAAAACCAAGATCTCATTCTTACTTCAAGTTACTGGCTTTAAGCTTTAATTTAACGTACAATCAATAAGTCAAGAAATATTGATTCTTAAAAGGGCCGTACACACGATCAGTATTACTGTCATTATTTTGTGTACTGTCAGTAATACTGACGTTGTGTGCGTCATACTGAAGTACCATCAGTACCACAAAATGGTGGTTACTGACTTCAAAATCCAGTCATCAGTATTTGGGCGGGCCTTATATTACTGATGGTGTGTTCGCTGTACTGTCATTCCCAACAGTACTATCCAAGCTGCTGCTGTGGTAGTTACAATGGCAGGACAGGAAGAAGGGAAAATGGATCTTCAGGATTTTATTCTATTATATATATCGTCGCTTACCAGAGTTGTGGGATATTCGGAGTGAAAATTATATGAAAAGAGACATGCTTTCTCTCTATTCCCCATTTTACTAGGACGCAATAGCGACAACCTCTCGATGTCGGTCACTGAATGTACTGACACTTCACTCAGCAACAAATAGTGAACCTGTGTTTAGTGTACTGACAGTACCAAGATAATGACAGTATTTTTAATGAGAGTAATACTGATCGTATGTACGGCCATTTTACAGTCTATTAAGTACACAAAAACACAATTTGCTATTACACGTAAACTTTATTTTTCAGATGAAAATAATATTTGATGTATGTTGCTGAAATCATAGAATAGTCACTGTTAAATTGTATACTTAATATAAAAATTACTTTATTCATATAAATACATCCGTGCGATCATGTCTACATGAATGTGTGGGCGCCTGCGCGAATGTGAACCCGCGTTTGTCAGTGCGCCTATATGGCTTCATTATTGAATATGTACTACTGGTGACATATGATCGCAATATTAAATTATTATATATCATGTATTTGTGTGTGTGTGTGTGTGTATATGTGTGTGTTTGAGAGAGAGAGAGAGAGAGAGAGAGAGAGAGAGAGAGAGAGAGAGAGAGAGAGAGAGAGAGAGAACGGTCAGAAGATACAATGAAAGAGACACTAAATTCCAATTAGCTGGCGACATTATTTTCACCAATCGAGTTTTCCCGCGTGATGGATACAGTGGGTATGGAGGTGTAATTTGTTCCCAGACGCGGCGCAATAGACTTAGGTGATTAGTGAAGGTTTAATTAATCATCTCTCAATCAAATTAATTTTCTCTCTTTCAGTCAAACCAAAGTAACTATAGCGAGAGTGTGTTGTACTGCCATAGCAGAAGATAATGTCAGCGGTGAATTTTATTTTACTGATTTAGCAAAAGTATTTAAAAGATAAAATGTGATTTTATTGATAAATTAATGTATATGAATATGTCCCGACCCATTTCTTTTACATGGAGGAAATATCTGAGCGCTTGTAGGAAATTCTGAATAGATTAAAAGATAAAATATGATATTTCTAATAACTATATATATATATATATATATATATATATATATATATATATATATATATATATATATAACTTTTGTACTCGTTAAAATGCTGACATTTGTTCTTTTTCAGCTTTAATACTTTGGGTTCGTTTTGATACCTAATCAAATTAAACCAATAAAAACACCAAAATATGTTCGAAAACTAATAAGAAAATGAATTGCCCTAACGCGATAATGAATTACTCTGAAAATAGGATCCCCTGAATTACGTAGAAGGTATGAAATATTGCCCGCTCCCAACGTCGTTGGCGAGAGTAATTAATTTATGTCAGTAGATAAGGACGCCTGGGATCCTCCCAACAGGTGAAAAAATATCCTCTTTTTATATTTTATCATTTTTCCTTCACCTTCTACTTTTTGTTAATAGAATACAGTATAGAATTTAGGCTAAAGGCCAAGCGCTGAGACCTGTGAGATCATTCGGCGCTGAAACGGAAACTGACAGTAAAAAGGTCTGGAAGGTGTAACAGGAGGAAAACCTCGCAGTCGCACTGTGAATCAACTGATAAGAGACGGTGGAAAGTGAGATGGAAAGGAGGGAATATGAACAGAGGTACAGTAAAAGGAATGAAAGGGGTTGCAGCTAGGCGCCGACGGGACGCTGCAAAGAACCTTAAGTACTGCCTACAGTGCACCGCATGAGGTGCACTGACGGGACTAACCCCACAACGGAGTACTTTCTGTTAAGGTATAGAGAAAAATTACTCAGATCTTAAAATATAAAAAAAATCTTGTTTATTTTTAATGGTACTGCGTAATACTACCTTCCTTCAAAATGACTCTAACGTTAAAAATAGCAAAAAAATCTCTTGTTTACTTTTCTAATGGTACTGCAAAAGATTGCCTTCCTTCAGTACTAAGCTTTTCTTGATCTCTAGCTCAGAATATAATAGCATCAGCTTTGATGAAAACGGAAGGGATATAAATTTAGATGCTTCTGACTTTCAGTCAGGCATTTCTAAATTGAAAGACTTCGTAAGATTGTTTTGCTCAAGAAGACATTACGTGTATGATTTTGTTTTTTTATCCATTCGGAGCTCGGATGTCATTTACGTTATTACTGGTAAGTCGTGTATATATATATATATATATATATATATATATATATATATATATATATATATATATATAGAGAGAGAGAGAGAGAGAGAGAGAGAGAGAGAGAGAGAGAGAGAGAGAGAGAGAGAGAGAGCCATAATCTCCGTTGTAATTTAGCCCGGCTTCGAATCACATTGAGATCATCTTTTACTTTGAGACGTGAACGCAGACTTGTGCATTTTCCCCCTCTATATGCAATTCAGTGTGTTATTTCATTAGTGAAATAAAACCTAATTGAATGTATCCATACCCTACATTAAATTAAATAAACATAAGACGAGTTTTAAGTGACCTTTCCGCCACAGAAAATACAATTATCACAAAAAGTAAAAAAAGAAAAATTCTAATTGAATTCTTTACAAGCAGCAATTACCATCGATGAATGAAACATGGTATTATTATTATTATTATTATTATTATTATTATTATTATTATTATGGAGCAATGGATGCAGAAATTTATTCCACAGGGCTTTCATCCAAGATTCATCAGTTGAAGCAGAAATATGGTACTGATGACTTCTAGCTATATCTTGGGAGCCAACATTTTTACGGCTTGATGTTAAAAGTAGAAGATCGTACTTTTAAACCTTGAATGTCATTGAAATGAAATGACTTACGATACTAAGATGACCTTACAGTCTTGCGAACCTCGAGAATACCCTCTAAAGAGAGCGCTCTTTCTTTTCTTAAGCTTAATCTAAAATCCGAAATTTAATCATCTTTAATAATTTTTTATGCCCTAAAACGTTGTGACTAAGAGACAACTTTATCTTTTGGAAAAGACTACCTTTATCGCTGAATAACCACCATGTGATTAGTAAGATCACATGATGGTTATACAAAGCCCCATTTCATTCACACTATAAAAAAAATGAGTGACTTAATCACCAGGTATAAGAGTAAGGAAAGATAGCAGTG
>NC_089790.1:22652500-22665000 GCF_040412425.1 Macrobrachium rosenbergii
CCACTGAGGATCTCCTCACTAATAATAATAATAATAATAATAATAATAATAATAATAATAATAATAATAATAATAATAACATAACTAAATAAAAAATAAACTCCCCAGTAAGAGCACTTTATGAATCTATTGTAAATACAGGAAATACCTAAGTAGAACAAGTTGTATCTCTGTCTCGCCTCTGTAATACTGTCCTTTGGAACATTACCAATCATGGTGCCATCAGAAACGCGTGATCACGGAGGATACTCACTTTTATTGCAATTCATGCTGTAGTGATACATGGAAGGAGGAGTGTTTTGAATTTTTTTTCTTTTAAGGCTCAACTTTCAGGATTTTTTTGTAAACTCTTGTATCTTATTGATAAGAAATTTTCTTTTCACTTTAGTGATCTTCATTGGTCTGAAAGTTCTGGTAATTGAATAAGAGCTAGTCTGTTATCATTATGTCATTATGTACTAAAGAAACATTCAGACAATTAGGGAAATATCTTTGCAAGACGCTGGATAAGAATCTTCAATGAAGGAACGTCATTAGATTAACAAGGCAGCAATGGATGAGCTTTACAACAAAAGGAAACAATGTGTCTGTAATATTAAGAGTAACTGTGAAAAATCACATCACCAAAAAAAAAAAAAAAAAGGACGAACAGTGGAAACCTCTTGAGCATAAATGTTATACAGTAAAATTCATAGTTATAAATGATTCCTCACGAAGAATAAATTATTATTATTATTATTATTATTATTATTATTATTATTATTATTATTATTATTATTATTATTATTATTATTATTATTATTCAAAAGATGAAACCAATTCATATGGAACAGACCCACAAGGGCCATTGACTTGAAATTCAAGCTTCCAAAGAATATCGTTAGGAAGAAGTAAGAAGAGGTGAATGAAAATACAAAAGGAAGAGACCCAACTTAATAAAAGAGAAAAAATAAATTGATAGATAAAAATGTATTAAAATGCAAGGAGAATAGCATTAGGGTAGTAATGCATTGCAGTTCCGGTTGAACTTCCGAAGTTCCAACTGCACGACATCCTCTGGGAGGCTGTTCCACAGTCCAACGGTGTGAGGAATAAAGGACCTCTGGAACTGAGATTAACACGATGTTCTGTCAAGATAAGTGTCTTTGCTAGGACGTACATTTTGCTGATGTATCTGTCTGCTAAGGGCAAAAGTTATACCAAAAACTGAGGTTCGTTAAGACGATATGGAACAGTGGCTTAGTGGCTCTTACGTGGGAGAGACAGAGAGAAATCTGGATCTGTGTAAAAATTAACCCAGAGGAGCGAGAAGCATGACAGACAGAAGTAGTGCATTAGCTGTATATTGCTGCGATGAAAATCTTAGGATGAATTTCGAAGACAGCAAGTCATGACACACACACAAACACAAAGGAGGGTAATCGAAGGGGCACTTATAAACCCACTACCCACAAGAGAAGGGTAACAAATCATTCAGTAGAACTGAAAATATCAACAACAGCTTAACTCTGAAAGAATCCGGCTTATTAGATCTGGCCAGAAGTTCAAAGCAACTATCGAGGCTTAAGAACAGCGAGAGAAGGATTACTGAAAATCCACAGGTTGAAAGAAGGCAAAGGATTAATAAGGAACTCGTGGAGGTATACAACCGACCTTGGACGAGATCAAGGGCTGGAAGCCATAAAAACACGGGGTCATCGGACAGAAAATCCTATCACAAGGACAATCTGAAGATGACAGTAGGTCTTTCGGAAAGGCTAGAGCAATATTTTGCAAATTGTTCATCTGTAAAAATGGGTATATTGCAACGAGATACTAATAGAAATACAACTTTTACTAAATAGGCTTTTTCTTGTTTATATAATTAATATTTCAATGCACTTTATTATAGTAAATCTCTCTCTCTCTCTCTCTCTCCTGTTGAGTGGAGTACGGCATTAGCACTCGTTACACTGAAATGAAATGGATATGAAGGAAATTTAATTCCGCTGCATTGCACTTCATTTGATATCAGCAATGCAGCTCGATGCGAATCTCTTCCTTTAAAGGAGAGTTGCGTGAACTCCCTTCCTCTTCCCCCCCACCTCCCTCCCCAGCCTCAAGTTGGAACTGTGAATCCCTATGATTTAGTAAGAAAGGAGCAATGATCTTAGGTATACGGTAAACAATCAGTAATGTAAATGAATTTATTAAAATGTAAACTTGTCAATTTAGATTACGATAAGAAAGCTAGAAGAGCAAGATGCAAATTTTATATATATATATATATATATATATATATATATATATATATATATATATATATATATATATATATATATTATATATATATATATATATATATATATATATATATGTATATATATATATATATATATATATATATATATATATATATATATATATATATATATATATATATATATTACACACTTTAATCTGTGTGGTTATTTAAATTTACGTTGCATGCAGGAATAATGAAGCTCTTGAATTATGAATGATTCAAAACACAACAGGAATGGTTGAAAACGCTGGAAGACTTTTCTGGGAAAGGTCAGTTTTTTCTTTCTTTTTAATAGGAAATAAGAATTTATGTAAATAACCTTAATAAGTCACATCACATTGCGCTAAAACTACAAAACTAAGTATCAGACTATTTTTTTTCCATATTTATTTGTGATGTTTTCCTACTTTTAACATTATGGAATACTTCTGGCAAACGTTTAGGACCAAAATAATTCTTGATAAAGTGAGAAATACAGAACGACGAATCCTTATACGCAATATTGTTGTATCACTATAAAGGATTTGCTTCAAAAAATATGTTCACGATATGTACTTCGTCATAACTTATACAAATCACCAGTTCCTCGTTGGAAGGGCCTGCGTTCGATTCTCCTGCCGGCCAATGAAGAATTAGAGGAATTTATTGCTGGTGACAGAAATTCATTTCTCGCTATAATGTGGTTCGGATTCCACAATAAGCTGTAGGTCCCGTTGCTAGGTAACCAATTGGTTCTTAGCCACGTAAAATAAGTCTAATCCTTCGGGCCAGCCCTAGGAGAGCGGTTAACCAGCTCAGTGGTCTGGTTAAACTAAGGTATACTTATATACAAATCACCTTTTCCTTCAAATGTAAGAACATTCTGATAGATAAAATAACGATAGTTTCAAATGCCTTATATTTTTATAAACAAACCGTGAAATTATGATGCTTGTATTTACAGGGGAATCATAACTAAAAGTTCATGTAATACCGAGCGTTGAATACATCGTTCAAACACTTTCTTGGGCAATATAATTAAGCACAGTCCACTGTTTCCTTTAAAAGACTAAGTTTGGAGGGTTCCACAATGAAATCTAATAGTATGGTATTTGTTCTAGGCCTAAGACTCCTGGAATTGAGTTAAATACACGTGAGTGATCTAGATTAAGGCAAAAAAATATGTTGAAAATAGTCAACAGAATTATACAGAATACAGGAAGGGTAAATATGCACTTATACACATTCGCACACGTAACAGGCATATATATATATATATATATATATATATATATATATATATATATATATATATATATATATATATAGTCATCATTCTATATGGCGGGTGCATAAAACATCCTTTTTTCCATGTCAAAAGCTCCACTAATATACAATAAAAAAATTCATTCAAGAATCTCGGCAACGCACAAAACATACACGCAATAAATCTATAAATTGAGGAGGGTTATTTAATCCCTCGCATAAAACTGGCGTAAACTTTAGCAGGCGTTGTAAAATCAAAACAAAAAAATTACAAACGTCCTCTTAAACTTTCTTCCAGAATCCAGGTCATCAATTACTGTGATGTATTTCCGAAGTTTGGCGATTTTCACGGAAAAAAATACGCCGGTGAATCTCTCTCTCTCTCTCTCTCTCTCTCTCTCTCTCTCTCTCTCTCTCTCTCTCTGATTCTACATGAGATTCCGCAGAAAGCCCATTCCTTAAAATTATTGTTCTAGTAGATTATTTGAAACAGAACAGCAAATAACATGTAAGAAAAAATAATACCTTTATAAATCAATCCCTATTATATTTTAGTACAGTTCTAAAAGTGTTCCTGAACGTGAGTAATGTAAATATATTTGCCTTTGTTTTATGTCGTTAAAGTAAATAAAGTCATATATTTTCATTCAAGACTTTTCCTGTCGATATTTTTTTTCACTAAACATTATTCTAGTTAGAAGAAAGCTACCAAGGTTCTCCAGCTTCATTTCTCTCAAAGGCTGCCTGAAATTATTAGGCATCATGTGCTTCTATTTCCCTTGCTGGATTCGAATAACAAATATATGAATTTTTAGTCAACCTGATGTTTAATCATATTAACTTTCGATAAATCAGAAGAAAACTCCCAAATGCTAAAATACGAATAAAAGTGTCTATTATGTCATAAAAACGGTAATTCACGCTGAAGATATAAACGAAAACACAAAATGCCTTCCACATGCTTCGTAAGACTGTATAAGGAATGAGCACATACATCAAGCACTGAGTAACAAAGGCGTAAGGAGAACAACATGGGCACAAGCAACACAACATTTTTGCAACAGCAACGATAACAAATTCTGCTTTCATATTCTTCCTGCCGATTCATCACGAATGTTGCTTTTGCGAGAAATTCATCTGCTGGGAAATGAATTATGATTTAACTGGATTCACTGACATGGACTCCATTAATAGTGGTGCTGTTTGGGGTACGATTAAGTTTGGCTGGGGGGAGGGGGTGGAAGAGAATTAGAAGGAAAATAGAGAAAAACGTAGACGAAAAGTAAGGAGGTATTGTGTATATATATATATATATATATATATATATATATATATATATATATATATATATATATATATATATATATATATATGCGTAGACAGCCACAAGAAAGGTGAAAATCAAAGACCAGGTATCAAGCGCTTTCATGTATTGCGTACACTTTGTACCCTGAAAAAGTGTACGGAATACACAAAAGCGCTTGGTACCTGGTCCTTGATTTTCATCTTTCCTGTGGCTGTCAAAGTATATATTTATCACGTGCATTTTGCTGACTTATTGCTGATATATATATATATATATATATATATATATATATATATATATATATATATGTATATATATATATATATATATACAGTATATATATATATATATATATATATATATATATATATATATATATATATATATATATATATATATATATATATATATATATATATATATATATATATATATATATATATATATATATATATATATATATATATATATATAATATATATATATATATATATATATATATATTTATATATATATATATATATATATATATATATATATATATAGTTACATTCTGAGGCCAGTTGGCAGTATGGAATTGGGGTTTTAATTAACTGCCTTGAAGGCCAATGCAAAGCGCTCAGAATGTATGCGGTAAATGGAATGAATAAACTGACTTACCTTGATATCACATCTAATAACAGAGAATTGGCGGCCGCCATGGTTGGGGAAAATTAACCAGTACTGCTTAAACTGAACTTATTTAGAAATGAAGCAATCAGGAAATTAATATGAAGGGGCTGACTGAGCAGCAAGCAAGCACATACAATATGTAATAAAAGTAGACAATGCGTAGCAAATTGCTGAATCTGGAAAGACTACAGCCCTGAAATTGTTTAACACGCAAATGAACATGAAGGTTGCTATTGGTTAAATGACTTTTGGCTGTTAATGTAACTTGATCTATCAAGGGGCGGGGGGGGGGGGGGAATGTCTAGTGCCCCAGGACTGATAATCAGGAGACTCTTGCACGTGGCAGGATGGCAGTTAAACGTCTATGCTATTTTTGTTCACAAGGCAGGAAACATACTGCCTGAGGCGCCGGATAACAGGTTCTGGAAGAGAATTCCAGGTTAGCATTCAAAACCAATGATTTTCTCACTCATGAACTTAATTATGCGCAATGGAGGAATTGATCAATTAGATTTAATTAGCACAGGTAACACTATGGAGGGAATGATCTAATTATTATCACTGAACTAATTTAATTTGAGCTTAGGGCGAGTCAAGAGGGAAAAGGGGTGGCTGCTAGGTCTGATTGGACAGAGGGGACTTTGTTTAGGAGAATGAAAAGTTGGAAATTTGGAAAATGGAGAGAAATTCACAAGAAGAAAAAGAAACTGGCGTAGGACCGAGTGCTTCCAGACATAACTGATTCCTTCTGTGTGTAGAGCTCGTTGCAAAAGACCAATTTTGGCCGCAGGAGTCTCGCGTTCCGCGCCAACTCAGGGAGAAAGACCCGCACCAACTTTATGCTGCAGTGGTCGGGTAAAGAGTGTCTGTCGCCCAGGTCGTGGGCGTCACATTCGATTTTGTTTTCTTGGGTTGGGCACAGGACATCGATGATCTGAAAGCAGTCACACAGCCAACGAAAGGTCGTAGGGAAAATAGGTCTTATAGTTAAGTCCTTAACGGTTAGGATAATGACCTACTTACAGCCCGGATTCGTCCCTGTGTCCCAACGGATATCTAACCCCACCCCCCCAACATCGGATGATGCAGGGGCTAAGAGGTCCTATGTTTTCCCCCAAATCAGGTGATCTGGGGATAGGCCTACATAAGTTAACCCCTAATGGCGTCTCCTCCAGCCACCATTGAATTTGAATCTCTAGTTAACAGGCTGAAAGGGACGAATGGAATATATATGAGAATATATATATATATATATATATATATATATATATATATATATATATATATATATATATATATATATATATATATATATACACACACACACACACACACACACACACACGTTTATGGTGAAAAGATCTGGACACACTTCAGCAGTAGGTGTGAGGTGAAATTTCTCATATCTGTACGATGCAATTCGAAATGTATCGCTCTGCTTTGTGTCTGAAAAGTACGCATTCTTTTCATATTCAATTTTGATGAATCAACAGGAAACAAAGGAAAAAGCTCAAATAACATTATTCATGCGCCATGTACATAAAAATAATGCCTTCCCTTCTCAGATGGCAGAATTACATGTCAGTGGGAGATTCACTGCGAGAATCCTTGGGGGCAGGGGTGGGGATGGAGAAGGCGTTTGAAGGTAATTCAGGGAGACGGAGAAGTCATCTTTTTAATGCGGCATTTCACGGTTCAGGTAACGGAACAGCGATGAAAGCTCCGCTGAAATTATGTAGGAGAAAAGTAAATATCATCCCTATTTTTATAGTACACTTATATACACGGCTGAATTGTCTTTCTTTTCCAATTCATATTTGGTTGAAAGTGAACGGGTGAAATAGTGATTTATTTTTATTTTTATTTATTAATTCCTTTTTAATTTCATTTCTAATTGATTTTATTTATTGTTGTTTTTATTTTTATTTATTTTTATTTGATTTCGGGGAAGACATCTCATATCTAAATTAATGTAAACTGGTATAATAATGACTTAGGGAAGACCTCATCATCATACCTTATGAAATTTGAAATCTGTCTGTGAAACATTTATTCGCATTCAGTTTGTTTATTTTCGTCTATTTTAACTTTGTTTTCACACTAATAATATTCTCTGTAGCACTTAAATAATCAATTTGATTTTACATTCCCTGTAATCTTTAAAACGATAAAATAAAGAGAAATATATACTATTTAAGTAATATCAATAATACATTTCATTTACAGAATCATGGGTTTGTTTTGGCCCATATCATTTATGTATTCACAGTATATAAATATATCATATGGTTTTGTTTATTCAGTCGCTACCGGTCGGGAGACCGAGGTTCGTTCCCGATGTGAGTCAGATATTTTTTTCTGTGAAACACGTGCTCACTTGTTCATTATTTCTAAATTTATATATATATATATATATATATATATATATATATATATATATATATATATATATATATATATATATATATATATATATACATATATATATATATATATATATATATATATATATATATATATATATATATATATGTGTATGTGTGTGCATATATACATACCTACATAAGGACTGACAGTTCAAAGATACCGCCTGCTAAATTATGCAGTAAATACAAAAGGCCATGATAAACAAAGTTTTTTTTTTTGTCTTTTTCACTGCGACAGAGAACTGGAACATTTTTGTAGTTTCCAAATAAACTTTCTGTTAAACTTTATATTCGTGGTACCTTAAATAACAGACGCTAGCCCAAACTCTTTTATCCTGTTATAATATATATATATATATATATATATATATATATATATATATATATATATATATATATATATATATATATATATGCAAACTAAAAATACATATAAAATGAAAGTTTTTATTAATCTGAAAAGTTAACTACCTTCTATTACCTTCACCGTATGCCTCACTAAGTGGATTTGGACATTTAAGCCACAATATTGCACATAGGAAGTTTTAAACTTAAAGGGGTTAAATCTATTTCAAGTCTTTTTTAGGAATTGTTTTTATTTTCTCTAACGTTTCTTGTTACTTCTGGATATGAATACAAAGAAATAAATGAAAAGCACAGATATAACATGAAAGATACACATGTAAATGCTTATGTACATTATCCTCGCTTCATTGCGCTGGTCTCGAAGAGATTTTCGAAAATTGAATACTCGATGATTTTTGAGGCTAGTTTTCAAGTGTGTAGTGTCTTAAACCTCCTGTTAGCCCATATGATATAGGTTTTTGTTGATAAGTCTGGTGGGCGATTGTTTACAAGATATCATTGTGTTATCTTGCGCCTAGGATTGCTAATATATGTCATGCCTTGGGCATGGGAAGTTCTTATTTATCTTGGGTATTATTATTATTATTATTATTATTATTATTATTATTATTATTATTATTATTCAGAAGATGAACCCTATTCATATGGAACAAGCCTACAAGAGCCATTTACTTCAAATTTAAGCTTACAAAGGATATGGTATATTATTATTATTATTATTATTATTATTATTATTATTATTATTATTATTATTTTTCAGAGGGTGAACCCTATTCATACGGAACAAGCCTACCAAAGGGGCCACTGACTTGAAATTTAAGACTTGCAAGACTTTCGTGGCTTCTAAATTGGATTGGTCTCTGATTATTGTTGCATGTTCCTTACTGTGCTATAATCTGTTCCCCAGTATTTCCCTTTACCTCCTCTTACTTCTTCCTAATGAACACCATGTTCTTTGGAAGCTTAAATTCCAAGTCAATGGCCCCTTTTGTGGGTTTGTTCCGTGTGAATAGGTTTCACCTTCTGAATAATAATAATAATAATAATAATAATAATAATAATAAGATAGCTGACGTGTAAAAAACGGATTTTGTCTTAGGGTTTCTGCCGGCTGAAATGGAATAATGAGATGTCTATGCCCTTCTAATCCACGACCATCACGAATAACGATGGGTAAACTGCGGAATCATAAATTTCTTCGGACACCTTGATTGTATGTCAAACTTACTCGAAACTTGCCATTTCCTTTCACTAAATAAGAAATATTTACCCCGGTACGAAAAGAAGAAAGTTATTAATCGACCAGACTCAAACTAAAGCAAAATAATAAGCATCTTTTTCGTTCACTAGAAAAGAGAAAGTCAGAAAGGTAAAAAAGGAATCTTTTCTACAGAGATCTCTATTGTAACCCCACACGCCTCAAAGAACACAGTGATATCATCTTTTCCAGATACCAAGAGACCGAGGGAAATTCGGATGGAGACGCCGTTACTGTATCTCACCCGATAAAAGAAAATCTAGGGAGACAGACAATCTAATCTAATACAATCTACCAGAAAAAAGTAAGTATTTTTTCTTATATTTCATATCTCTCCTATACTCTTTTCCCTCTTTTATACAGGAATATCTTTTGTTGAAGCTAAAGTCAATATGAGGTTCTTTTAGTTATCTCCTTATTTCTATATTCTTTCTGACTTTAGTATTTCCCCAGCTCCCTCTCCCTCTCCTTCCCCTCTCCCTCCTGCGCTACAGTACTTCTATTTTTATTTATTCCTAACCAGACATCTGTTTCAGCCACCAGGGCGTGGTCCTCTGCAGAGATACTCTAGATTCAGAATGGAACTATATTCTAATATAAATCATAGTATCACCAGTTACAATACTTAACATTTTAACATTTCCTTTGACTGCTTTGTATATATTTTCCAGTTTAACGTATTTTATAACAAACATTCTTTATTTTTGAAAATGATGCTTTTTAAAGAAAAATATTGACACAAAAAATGAACATATTGACGGAGCACGTATATATACTTCCGTATTAGGCAACTACGTTCTGTTCACCAGTAATTGCCTCCAAACGCATATTGTTCATCCTAATTTTTGTTATTGGTCTGCTTATTTATATCTTCATTTTTTTTTAGCATAACTTTATAATTTACGATTGTGTTTTTACCGTGATTTAGCGCGCGCGCACACACATATATATATGTATATACATATATATATACTATGTGTGTATATATATATATATATATATATATATATATATATATATATATATATATATATATATATATATATATATATATATAATATTTATATTATATATATACAATATTTATATTATATATATATATACATATAATATAAATATTGTACATCACGACTAATAGTAAAAGGTAAATAAACTTTATTTGTTTGCAGTATTTGACAAAACAGAACATTTTAAGCTCTAGAGTGCTAACCTCATTCACAAGCATTATCAATGAAAAAGTAAAGTCCATTTGTCAAACTCGAAAATTTTGAGTACACTAAATCAGGCTACTTTGAACAAAATATTTTGACAACAACAGCATGTTTAGATCCTTGCTATACCGCACTGACACAATTTAATTATTTGTTATTATTCAAGAGATGAAGCCAATTCATATGGAACAAGCCCGTGGACCATAGAGGCCACCGACTTGAAATTCAAGCTTCCAAAAAATATGGTGCTCATTAGGAAGAAGCAAGCAAGAGGAGGTAAAGGGAAATACAGAAAGAAGAGATCACGCTTATTAAAAATGAAAAAAATAGGGTAGCAATAAAAAATAAAGATAAAAAAAACGAAAAAAGCTATAAGCCAGACACCCAGAAGACGAAATTTCCTACCTTAAACCGTTTGAGGAGCACCACCAAAAGCGATGCATAGATTTCGACCGCAGCAAACGGGGTGGGGTGGGGGGGGGGGGGGCGAGGATTTAATGGAAAAGGCGAAAAAACTCCTCCTCCTCCTCCTCGGCTTCCTCGATGGGATAAACGATCCTCGTAATGGATTTGAGAGGATCCTTGAGGCTTTCCTAATGTCAGCCTTCATAAGTGAACTGGGGGTAAAATGCAGGCGTTGGATATCAAAACAGTGAGGGGGAAAGTGCTTGGGAATGTATGAGAGTGTAGTTATCTATTTTTTACTTATTTATTCATCTGTTACTTGAATTATTGATTTGTTCGTCTGTTATTTTATTTATTTATTTATTTATCTATTATTTCATCTATTTACCTGTTTGTTTATTAATTCACCTATGCATCTGTTATTTCGTCTATTTATTCGTGTATATATTGATTTATCTAATTACGCCATTTATTTATTTATAAATTTATTTATGTATTTATTACCTTATTAATTCATTTATTGACTGATTTATTTATTTATCTGATATTTTTATTTATTCATTTATTAATTTACGTATTTTTTGTCTGTTATTTCATTTATTTACCTATTTAATGTATCTGTTACTTTATTTATTTTTTATTAACTTATTTATTTATCTATTTATTTACCGATACAAACAAGAACTCAGTTCACTCTGGGCTCAACCACGGGAGTTAAATCACGTATTCTTCTGCAGCAAGGTAGCTTCGAAAAGAACACGCAATCAACTTGAAATAAGAGAGAAAAAGTAAACTTTCATTTAAATCTCAGCCGGTCAAGCAAATTGGCAATTACAGGAGATCGTTACAGAACGGTGGCCTGAGAACAGTTTCATTCTGGAAAAACCATTTTTTTTTTAAATAGTTTCCTTCCTCAACTAATTTCTGTAGAGCAGGAACCACTCTGCAGTAATTTAACGGTTATGCACACTCAGACGAATAACAGTCTTCGGGGAAATATATGTTTCATTACACTGTTAGATTAACATCGGAGTCTTCGCCGTGAGAGACAGGAGATCAACATATATAGATCTAATAAATATATTACCATGTTAAAGGATCTTGGAGGTCGTAATTTTGGCGTAGATCAAAATAACTCCGGGTATCTATATGATGAGATAATTTGCATTGAACTGAATTGAAATCTCTGTTGGCCTCACTGTCAATTCAATTTTTTTCTTTTTAAAAAAAAAACTATCATAAAAAAATATTTTTATAAAAGGCTTTAAAAAATGGCTACGAAGTATTTATGCCTTCTTCACATCAGTCTGAAATTGAGGTTATGATT
>NC_089790.1:22670000-22682500 GCF_040412425.1 Macrobrachium rosenbergii
CACAAATATATTAATTGAAAATATAAGATTACAGGGAGAGTTTTTGAGTATCTGTACAATTTTCTTTTTCTGTTTACTAAGAATAGATAAATAAATAAAAAGTTTCATAATTATTTAATACATTATATTGCATAACTAGCTTAACGTGTGTTATTCATTTAACTTTCACCACCTTATAGAGTTGCGTAGGTGGTTGGCCCCAGTCCTGGTTTAATGACATTTCTTTCAATATGGAATAATGTATTCTAAATTAATTAAAAGGCTATCAAGTCAAATCTCTGAGGATTCCCCACAATTACGTTTTTAATAATGAAAATTCTTCGAGTTGTGGGTCAGATCATATAATTATATATATATATATATATATATATATATATATATATATATATATATATATATATATATATATAATTAAAACAAACATTTCATGAAACTGTTTATTACGTAACTTTTCCTTTACGACGTTTCGTTCATTTAGTGAGTAAATTATATTAAATTATTAAAACTACATTCTTAGACAGCATGTATTTATGGATATGATTTATTGCTTCATTATAAAAGCGTTTTCGATGAAATGACATTTACAGCCAAAGAATCATTGTAACTACAAAACGTGTCAAGGTAACGAATATTCAAGATAGCAGGTATTATGTCAATAATGGTGTCTTGGTAAAGTTAATGAGATTAAAGCTATGTGGTGAGAGGAATGATTTATGAAAGTGATTTCTAATGAGCTTGGCATTACAAACTGAGAGGTTAATTACCGTACTTTTTAAAACAACTGTTTCTGATCAACGGTAAACCCTATTTTGAATTACCTAAATATTACGTGAAATATCATAGCTACAGAAATATATATCATTTCACGAGGGGAATGTATTCAAACAAATGTTCCGGTCTTGTTGTAATTTATATATATTGCTTATATGAAATATGTAAACAAATTCCATTAGTTCTGGTTTCGTATTGCTTAATGAAATTTCAGGACGGATGATAACTTTCATCAAAGGTGATATCTGTTCGGAATATATCCGAATATAAATATTTTGTTCTTAATGTCTATCTATCTATCTATTTATCTATCTATCTATCTATCTGTATGTCTTGTGTGTAAGAGAAGAAATAATAGCAATAATTTATGAGAGTAAAAAATCTTATTCTTTTTATATCTGTGACTACAAAGCTATCTTTTAAAATAACAACGAAAGCATGAAAGTCATTGCAATATATTCTCGCATAACAATGTTCGTTTTGCCTTTCACTTTGCATAATTGATAACGCGTTGTGTTCGTGGATAGCGATATGAATAATCCTCTAATAATGGCTTCCTTTTAATCGCTGAGGCAACTCCTGCACGACTGCCTAGCAACTGAACTATTCCAAGGTGTTCAGGGCGATCTGATCTCTTGGAAATGAAATTGGTAGTGGATACCACAGCTTCAATTTGATTCGAGCATAATACTGAACTTTATAAACCAGACACTTATATATTGTCATTATTATTATTATTATTCAGAAGATGAACCCTATTCATATGGAACAAGCCCACCACAGGGACCATTGACTTGAAATTCAAGCTTCCAAAGAACATGGTGTTCATTAGGAAAGAGTAAGAGGAGGTAAAGAGGAGTGCAGGAAGATCTCACTTATTAAAAAAAAGAAAAAAAATAAATTAATAAGTTAATAAAGAGATAAAATGTATTAAAAATGCAAGGAGAATTGTATTAGGGTAGTGATACAATGTACCCTCGCTTGAACTTCCGAAGTTCTAAGTTACTGCACGACAGCCTCTGGGAGACTGTTCCACAGTCTGTTTAATTTCATAATTTATTTTTAATATTCTTCTGACTTAAGATGATAGTTTAAAAAAGTATACTGCCTAGAACTGTAAAACAAAATCAAAATCTCGATATATATATATATATATATATATATATATATATATATATATATATATATATATATATATATATATGAATATTTATATATATATACATGAGACTTTCTTTCTGAAAGAAATATACGTTTTCAAAATGTTTCGTCCTTGTTCAAGAGGGTAGATAAGCCTCGTTTATCAACGAGTTGAAGCGCAGTTACATTACCTGTCTTTCTGTCATACATACATACATACATACATACGTACATACATACATATATATATATATATATATATATATATATATATATATATATATATATATATATATATATATATATATATATATATATATAAGCCTCGTTTATCAACGAGTTGAAGCAGTTACATTACCTGTCTTTCTGTCATACATACATACTTACATACGTATATATATATATATATATATATATATATATATATATATATATATATATATATATATGTATGTATGTATGTATGTATGTATGTATGTATGTATGTATGTATGTATGTATGACAGAAAGACAGGTAATGTAATTGCGCTTCAACTCGTTGATAAACGAGGCTTATCTACCCCTTCAACAAGGACGAAACATTTTGAAAACGTATATTTCTTTCAGAAAGAAAGTCTCTTATCTATAAGTACGTATTTGTGCCGCTAACAAATAGCATAAAACAACTCTTTTTTCAGCGCTGTCAGAAAAAAGACGGAAAAGGTAAGAGACTCAATCATGATATTTCCATCAATCCAAATTAATAATGAAATAATATATATATATATATATAAATATATATATATATATATATATATATATATATATATATATAAATATATATTTATATATATATATATATATATATATATATATATATATATGTATATATATATTTATATATATATAAATATATATATATATATATATATATATATATATATATATATATTTATATATATATATAAATATATATATATATATATATATATATATATATATATATATATATATATATATATATAGATATATATATATGTATAAATATAAAATATATATATATATATATATATATATATATATATATATATATATATATATATATATATACAGTATATATATATATATACATACTGTACAGAGCGGCATCTGTGGGCGAGAGTGAAGCCGTCTGTCAAAAATAACGTTCTCCTGTCACTTGAAAAGGGAGACAACGGATGTTCTAAGCGGATTTACCTTATTCCCAGCGTTCTTTAGAATAGAGGTATTATGGCTTTGTATATGGTGTTGCCCGAATGATAATGTTGAAGAAGGATAATGTTCATCTCAGGGGTACTATTTATAGGTCTTAACAGGCACTATAATATACATACGAGAGACTTTAACCATTTTCTCAGAATGATTATAATTCCCTGTCTATTCAAAGGTAAGATGACCTTTATTTTCTGCACATGCTGGCGAGACAGAGAGAGAGAGAGAGAGAGAGAGAGAGAGAGAGAGAGAGAGAGAGAGAGAGAGACGCTAGCCATACAGATTGTCCTTTTCAATGTAGGAAACTTCAAAAGATAAAAAAAAATAAAAAATTTTCCTGCCAATGATGTACGAGTATAAGTAATATTTATCTTTGCTAATGTTAATGTGCAGTCAACATCTGCAAAGCAATGTATGACCTTCTTATACATTTTAGATGTCAAGGTATACCTTTCTCGTCCGCTTAACGGTGTTAAATCTAATGAAATAATCAGTATCTCACTGTCACGGAGAACACTACAACTTTGTCTTCTTCTTTTCAAGTGACAGCACACTGACACAGCTAGACAGATATTCTAAAATAGTTAGATGTCCTAAAATGTACTGTGACCATTATATAATCCGCTTGAGTAATGAGGTCAGAATAACGTGTTACACACAGGAATTTTTTTATCATAATTCTCCTACCGATAAGCCTCAATACTAAAACCCATTTCGAAAAAGCGCATTTACGAAATACAATACACAAATGATCACGAAGAGTAATTTCGTGGAAATATCCCTAAAATACATCCTATTCCAGGCAAACGCAATTTTTCGTGACGAACTACCTTGTAATTATTAACTTTATTACCAGGCGGCATTTTGGGAAGCGCAGCATTTTTCAGTAGACGGAGTGGGCAAAACTTTGTTTTTCCTATTTGCCAACAAGCCGTAAAATGTATAAATAGCGTTATACCAGGCCCTCGTTCATTATGACGTTACCTTTTTATATATAATCTTTTGAGGGTGCGTTTACGAGCTTGGCTTTACCTCTCAGATTAAAATGCTTTAGCGCAATGTGCTCTTGTATAGTTTAAAAACAAATTAAAATATGTCCTCTATATGATTTCTTTAACAAGTTTTTTTGTAACGATTTTTCTTTTGTTTATTAATTGTCTAGCGCAGTTGACATACCAGTGAAGTTCATCAAAGATATTATAAGATTTAATATATATATATATATATATATATATATATATATATATATATATATATATATATATATATATATATATATATATATATATATATATATATATATATATTTATATATATGTGTGTATGTATATATGTATTTATGTATGTATATGTGTATGTACACAGTGTATATATATATATATATATATATATATATATATATATATATATATATATATATATATATATATATATATATATATATATATATAGGTCTGGTATGATACATGTAACATACGCTACCAGGGTCTAAGCGATGTCAGGCAGGGCAGCCGATCGAGACTACGTTCTATCCCAAAGCCAAATCAAAAGTCCTTCAAAGAAGGCATCGTGCTTACCCCATACAAAAAATGGGAAAAAAGCACGTTAAAAGAAGAAGCTGTATATACACACACACACACACATATATATACAGGTATTTTTGCTTCTGTAAGAATTATCATCAATAATCATCTAGGAAAAAATGCTTGACAATGTGCATTTTCTAATCGAAAGATATCATGGGCTTATACATGAAAATAACGAAGTTCTTTATTGTTGTACGAGAACTAGAGAAACCCTTAATTAAACAGGTGTCTCTTAAAAGGATATCCATAGGAATAACTCCGCAACCTGAAAAATCTTTATCGCCGTAGTAAAAAGGGGAACAAACGAAGATGAGAACGTTATAAGAAAGAACAAGAAGAAAGTAAGATTCGGCAACTGTCGTTGTCCCAAAGGGTTCCACGGGACTACAAAAAGGACCAATCCCACGGACGTTTGTACGTTCCTCTACATTCGAAGCGACGAAGGATGAAAAATGCTTATGAAGTAGATGTTTATGGCGCATAAGGTTCCCCCTTCTCATTGTCTTCTACGTTTCCCGAAACCAAAACCGTCGTAATATCATGAATGTATTTTCTTCTTCACTGAATTTTTATTCTCTTCAAAAGGACACTCGATCGTAAAGTAGAAAAAATAAGAGAGGTTTTACGTTAGTTTTTCGAATTATAATTTTTTTTTACGCGATCACTTGTTAATAACTGAGTTTTTTTTTATTACTGAGTATTGTTCTGTTGTTAAAAGTTGAAGTGACTGGAGGTAATCAATTATGAAAGAAAGAAGAACTTCTATTTCCTGGTTCCGTTTTCTTTGTTTTTCTCTCGCATCCTGTATACCCTACTGCGAACACAATGAAGGTTCAGCAACTATAAGTGGTTTCTTCCCTTTTGTCAATAGCTACAACATACATACACATACACACACACACACCCACACTTACATATATATATATATATATATATATATATATATATATATATATATATATATATATATAACATATATATATATATATATATATATATATATATATATATATATATATATACGTATACATATTTATATTTATATATACATATGCATATGTATACATATATATATATATATTAAAATATATATACATATATCTATGTATATATATATATATATATATATATATATATATATATATATATATATATATATATATATATATATATATATAAGGATTAACGAGTGGCTAAATTCTCACGTTCTCCCACTAGCTACATTTATAACTTCTCAAGAATAAATATGTATAAACATAATACCACACGGGAATTATGAGTAATTTCTGAAATGCAAAAACGCAGCAACATAATAAAGAAGAGAGACAGAACAGGTTCGTCACATCCTTGTACTTCTAAAAAATGATAATTATTAGTGACCAATTAATTAATTTTGTCTTGAGTTTGCTAATAGCATTCCAAATGTTGCCATTCCGTAAGCGTGCTCGGAGAGCAAATTCGCTTCTTAGAGTGTTGCTCTGTTCTTCAAATTAAATTTTACCAGGAATTGCACACGGTCTTCTTTATCCCGTCTGCGTACTAAAACTAATAACGTTCGTTGTTATAACTTTGTGAAGGTTTTATGTTAACCGTTAGGAGACGAAGTAATTCCATCCACTCTCATTATTTTGATCACCACAGGAAAACCTCCTCCTTCTCTTCAAAGAAAAAAAAAAGTCATTAGGATTTCCACGAATCTCCTACGCAGTTTTGCAATGGACGGTTCACAGAAATGATGCAACAATATCTGATGAACTTTTTTCTGGAAGATCTTAAAAACTTCGAGAAGATGCCATATTTACTCATTTCGGTTGTTTGCGTAGCTACCTGATAATCGTACGTGTCAACAAAAAAATATATAAAAGAATTTAACTTGGCAATAATTATGTAAAACGCACAGTAAAATTACAATAATCCCCGAATCTGTTTGAGTGCCACAAAAGCCCCTGTGTGAATACAGTGCCAATAAATAAATCGGCATTCTTAGTCGCTCCTTTTATCACTTTTCTTCTCCTCCTCTCTCCTTTCAAATGGCCAAAGATAATTTCACGATGCATGAATGATCATGTAGATCAAAATGGAATTCTGTCTAAAGTTTGCACCCCAGTATTATTTAATATACGTTCAAAGGGATACTCATTGTCTAATATCATGCTACTCTGAGAATAAGGAATTGTGAAGTAACAAACAATCTATCAGTCAATCCATCACTCATTCAGTGTTACAAGCAATCTAATGTAGTTCAAATGATGAAGAATCTGCGTTAAGGAAAGATCCCAAACACTCAGTGCACTTTTTGCAACTGCACAGTTCTCAGTATCTACAATTGAGCATTAAGATTAATTGCTATCCCATATCCAAGAAACTCGAGTGTACGCAGGCTCTACTAAAGTTGTGTATTGCAAAATAAAAACAATCCTTGAATACCCATGTTATACACCCTTCGTGCTCATCCACCAATGGTAGGTTGAATCTTTAAAGAAGCAAATTATTGTATCGTAGAATTTTAATCCTAAAGATAACCCATTTCGATCAGAATATATTTACTTCGCCCTAAAAAAACAGCTTATTTATTAAAAGTATTATAGTAGATTAATTTTTCGTTTATTTCTCCAGTACATTTCCCCTCTCCATTTTATTTTTATCATGAACCCATATGATTTTAATATTCCCCTTACCGCGACCAAAAACACGAAAAAGTTAAATGTTTAGGAGAGATTAAACTCACCAACTTGCAAAATGAAAATGCAAAACCATTATGGCGGTGAGCCAAAGTAATTGTTATAACTTGCCAGACTTAACAAGAATTTAGATGATTATGACCTACGAAATTATGGTATTAACGTCACGGTACCTGGCCGCACTGTCTCGGCATAAAGTTAAAAAATATATTTGTCAGTGTCTTTCGCACTTTTCCCTCGCCTTTAACGCGACCTCAAAATGGTAAGCGAAAGAGGAGAGGCGATGAAAATGGGAGAAATGTTGTTGCAGCGTTCCCAGCACAAGGGCTTTTAACTGGAAACAACTAATAAAAGGGAGCCTCCATGACTTGTAAAAGAAACGATTTTATTTCTGGGGTGGGCGGCGGTACTTCCCTTCCTGCAACTATAGTCTTGCCATTTTCTTGTAGTAAAGTAAAATATAAACTTACACACGTTTGACCCATTTTTTTTTTAATATAAGCATTTTTATACTTATATAAATCTGTTTTTATCTGAAAACTAGAACTAAGAAAAGGTAACATAGATAAAATATTAAATCCTGGTATCGTTTAGGTTATACGACATGGAGAGAAAAAATGAAATATTCATCAAGACGAAATCCCTTTGATGGTGAAGCAACCGATCACAGACAACAACAAAGTCTTGAAACTTAAAAAAAAAGTCTTATTTGCAAAATGCAGAAACATAAGATATAAAATGTATTTTTTCTAAGCCTTTGCGGTGGGATTCTGTTTCTCTAAAAGATATAGACATGATATTTCTCATTTTTCACGTGAAGAATTTCATTTTTACAGCATTCCCTCTAAAAATAAACGTAAATCTAGACGGAATTCGAGTAACAAATTCTAAAATAGGAGGTAACAATCCAATAAAAAATAAGAGATAACGATACATTAGTGTGTATTAGAAGCACCCAAGAGAAGTAATGTCTAATCCGAAAGACAGATTGGAGTGCAAGAAAAAATACGTTTATCTGAATGTCTTGGTGTATGAACGAACGAACGAAAGGAGAAACTGATGTTCTATGGCAATCTTGCGTAACGGTTATTGCACAAGTAATAAACGCCCCGAAGTTTCTTCGGCGAAATCGAGTTTTCTGTACAGCGTATAATCAAGGCCACCGAAAATAGATATATCTTTCGGTGGTCTTAGTATAATGCTGTGTGAACTGCGGCCCATGAAACTTTAACCAAGGCCCAGTGGTGACCTGTCCTATATCGTTGCCAGACGCGCGATCACGGCTAACTTTAACCTTGTATAATATAAAAACCACTGAGGCTAGAGGGCTGCAATTGGTAAGTTTGATGACTGGAGGGTGGATGGTCAACATACCAATTTGCAGGCCTCTAACCTCAGTAGTTTTAAAAGATCTGAGGGCGAACAGAAAAGTGGTACGGACAGACAAAGCCGTCGCAACAGTTTTCTTTTACAGAAAACTTAAAAAGACTAAGATCTCAAGTAATCATTGGACCTAAGGCTTGTAGTCTCTGTAAATCTTGTATTCTTTAAAACAGTAATAAACATTATATTTGAACCAAACTAATGGACTTTAACATGTTGAGAGCCTTCATCTTTCTATCCTTTTAGCTATTCGTTTTGGGTTTGTATGAAAGTGCCCTTTTCATCAACTTATATATATATATATATATATATATATATATATATATATATATATATATATATATATATATATATATATATATTATGGCCTATATATACTGTATACATATACATATGTTTATATATCCATATATATGTGTATGTGTGTTGCGCGCATGTTTGTAAATACTTAACGCTTTTTAAGTTTGATTTTTTCCAAAGTCAACATGCTTTTGTACAGTAGATGTGGGAGTATGAAGAATAAAAAATAAAAGACAATTAGGACCTAATGGAAATTCTGCACACAGTGCATATGACGGAAGTGAGCAAAGAAAACTCATCCAACGTCTAGCCCACGAGGGAAAAAATAATTAAGTAGCTGAACGATGATGGTGATAATGATGATCTATTCTTTCTATATGGAGGTGCTTGGTATACTGAATTCATCACCACTCGCTTTCTTTCTTTTACTGACAAGAATTCCTACTACACAATCATGACGTTGCTAATGTTATTCGTGATTTAGGAGGTCAGTGTAAATAAAATTCCTTTCTTACAGGACATGACTAATTTATTCCCAGCTTCATAAATCATTCTCGTTAGATGTACAGCTTGTTACTGTTCTGGAGATGTACTTCATTTATTTCCAGACTATTATAGCAACACATAAAGCGATGTAAGCATTCACATCTCTAATTAATCAAAGTTAATTAAAATAAAAAAAAAGTAAAACAATGAGTCGAATTTTCTTCGGCGCAATCGAGTTTTCTGTACAGCCGCTACAGCGTATAATCAAGGCCACCGACAATAGATCTGTCCTTTGGTGGTCTCGGTACAATGCTGTATGAGCCGCGGCCCATGAAACTTTAACCACGGCCCGGTGCTGGCCTACCCTATCGTATCCAGAAGCACGATTATGGCTAATTTTAGCTTTAAATAAAATAAAAACTACTGAGGAGGCCAGAGGGCTGCAAACTGGTATGTTTGATGACTGGAGGGTAGATGATCAACATACCAACTTGCAGCCCCCTAGCCTCAGTAGTTTATAAGATCTGATAGAGGACAGAAAAAGTGCGGACAGAATAAAGTGCGGACGGACAGGCAAAGCCGGCACAATAGTTTTCTTTTACAGAAAAGTAAAACTGGAGAACAGATATATTTAAAAAATCCACATACATTTTCGGAGTGTCATACTGAGACACTGAAGGGGGAGCATGACGCTCCCAACCTATATATGGATTTTTAAAAACTATATTTGTTCTCTAATTTGTTTTTTTTTAAGTTTCAAAGTTCGATACTACTCCGTTATCACAAGGTCAAAATTTCTTCATAATCGGATATAGCATAAGCGTAGTTTATTTTAAACTACGACCTCTCTTCCCAATCACATACACGAACATCAAATACGTACAAACTTACGATCATGAATATATGCCTCATATCTAAAATACCGAGGGATAAATGAATGGAAATATAATAGCAGGATTCCGTGGTATTTATGGATCACTCTTTCTCACACCTGAAGATTGTTTATATCCGTTTGGGGAAGAATTTCACGATAATACCATACTAATAAAATGTCATTCGGGAAAAAAATGCATGTCACATGCACGATATTAGCAATATTGCATTCTTAAACCCTTAACCAATATAAATTTTTAACTTGAATTCCATTACACTAGAGAGTGGAAATCCTGAATATCCTGAAAATGTCACATGAAATTTCTATTAGATTACAGATGACATTAAATTTACTGCATTATAGGAATTCAATATAGAACTTGAGAGCGATGTAATCACATATCGAACTCCAATAAAGACCTTTCTGAACATTTTGCAAGTGTCGCTTTAGAAAAAGCTTTATTTTCACATCCATTTCACTTTAACAGATATTCGTATAGTTGTGGACATATGCAAATTCAGAGGAATGTTCCTACATTCACACACACATACACGAATATTAAGGCCGTTAAAACAGGAACCTCATGCACACTGATGTGGAACCCATTATGTTGTGTGAAGCTGGAAGAGAATAAATTAATTACATTAAAACAGAGAGAGAGAGAGAGAGAGAGAGAGAGAGAGAGAGAGAGAGAGAGAGAGAGAGAGAGAGAGAGAGAGAGAGAGAGAGAGAGAGGTACATATCTTTCATCTATAAATGGCAAATGACAGGTGGTAGGTGTGTATGTGTCTGTGTGTGCGTGTGTGTGAGAGAGAGTGTGTGTGTTTGTTTGTAAATAGATACGTGGGTGTATTTTATCAAACAGATTTATTTAATTTATGTAAGCAAGGGAAGAGACGGGAAATAACGTCTCTTAATTACAGGATTCTATCTTGGTCCCAAGAAGCTGGAAGATATAAACATAATGGATAATAGGTGCCTAATAACCACCAGCTAGCTAAGACGCCTTTTCTTGAAAATCGTCTCCTGAGTAGGAGAAGTTCTTTAGTAGATGTTGGTCATCGTTTTATGAGTACTTCTTTTACTTCTATTTGAAATTATTTCTTATACTTCTATTTTAAACCACCAGTTATCTGAAGTGCCCATTTAGATCATTATGTGACCTTTTGTGGCCTTATATATTTATTTACGTACGCATGTGCTGATCGTCAGTCAGTTCGGTCGATCAGAAAATAAAATCTGATCATCGATAAAATACATTTTTAAAGCATAAGTACGTGAGAATGTGGTAATTGGAATAAACCTTTGCATCGGTGAATGTCCTCGATTGGTTTGAAATAGAGGTAAAAGATATACATTTAGGCAAAAGTAAAATAAATACTCATAAACCGATTATCAGCACCTGCTGAAGAACTTCTCCCACGCATTAGAGACAATTTCGGAGGAAAAGTTTGAAAAAATGTGAAAACAGCTCGTCGTTTAAATTCAGCGAACAAAATATAATCTTGTCTTTTCAATAACACGGTCGCGAATTCCGTCAAAGTTTTCTAGTCCCTGAGATAAAGTGTATAAAAGATGTGAAGTTTTAATTTTCAGGTCCATAAGAGCTTTCAATAGTGCAGCCTTTTTTTTTTTTTTTTTTTTTTTTTTTTGTAAGAGGCGGTATCAGTTTGATCTTTATGTCATTTATAGAGGACGCGTATGTTTAAGTTGTAGAAGACCACTACAGCATATAAAGAGGTTTAAGATTTGCTCAGATTTCCAATAACCATCCCGAATAACATCAGGAGTGAAATAAGGAAGTGAAAAAAATTTATATATATATATATATATATATATATATATATATATATATATATATATATATATATATATATATATATAGAAAAGAGAGAGAGAGAGAGAGAGAGAGAGAGAGAGAGAGAGAGAGAGAGAGAGAGAGAGAGAGAGAGAGAGAGATAATTATTCACACACTGTTCTTTGGTCTGTCATTACAATTGTGCACACCAAGGAGTGAAATAAAGGAAGGGAAAAAGTTATCAGAGAGAG
>NC_089790.1:22687500-22697500 GCF_040412425.1 Macrobrachium rosenbergii
TAAAATAGCAGTGTTTTCATTTTTGATATTTTACGAAATCACGGTGGCATAACGTTGTCAGAGTTTTCTAAAAAAAAATAGAGACTACCTGAATAAAATTTTATTTTGTAACAAACAAAAATTATTCTTGAATAGACCATTTAATTATTTGTTCTACACGCATGAAATTATTCCAAAAACTTTTCTGTCAGCAGGTCCAGAAAATTATTCATGTTTTGGAGGAAAAACATATAGCAAATAATACATATTTACATCATGAAATGTAATGACTGAAAGATGTTGATGTGATCTGTTAAATACGTATGCAATTCACTGTAAACAAAAACCACTTAGTGATCTAAAGGTTTCTTTATAGTTTAAAAGAGATTATTTCTCATCTTCAAATGATATGGACCCTCATTCACGCAATTTGGCTAATTTGGTTCATCATTGCAGCCCTGATACAGTCATGGTATTTTCTTTATAACCGTTAATTTTCTGAAGAAAACTAATTCGCAATTTTAACCAACATTAAAATTTGCACTCATGGGACGATCTCTTTACTGATAAGAATTTTCATATGACTGTTACAATTATTGGTTGGTGTAATTATAAATTTCAATATTTTCCCTACCGTTCAAAAGGTTATTCCTTTTCATCAACCTTCGTAAACACATTAAATTTTGTTTGGACAGATTGAGCAATCTACCTGAAATCGTATTCAACATTTGTTCAGCAATAATTGCGAGTTTAGGGTAATTAGATATATATAGAGTTAAACTGGTTATATTACCAATGATTCTACGTTGTATTTTAGTATCGAGATCCAAACACTATCAGTAAACTTGTCAACCCTGAAGTTAGTTACAGGTCTCATCCATTTTGCTGAATCAGACTGAGGACCTCAGGGCTTGTATCAGTACACCAGTAAGTCATCTTAGTCAAGATGGAGCAAATGTATGAGAGAGAGAGAGAGAGAGAGAGAGAGAGAGAGAGAGAGAGAGAGAGAGAGAGAGAGAGACAGAGACAGAGAGAGAGAGAGAGAAAGGTATCGCCCTGTGATACACATCCCGAAACTGACAGAGCCCCCTAAATAAATTCAGAAAGTTTTGGGAAATCAGATACAGCCTTGACATACAGGAGATAAGAGCACAGCCCTTTGGCTGGAGAAGTTAGAAGTCTAGATTAGATAAGCTTGAATAATGGTAGTTCGTTAACAGGATCACCTCATCCCCAACCTCTCGATGCATACCTTTAGCACACTTACTTTTGCTACAGTTTCCAAAGGTAATATGGGTCGATTACAATGATTATCTCTAGAATTCGCTCTTACAAATGTAATGTTATACTTGTACGCTGTAAATGTACATAATACTCTAAATTTTACCATTCTTGCATATGTATAAAAAGATTTTGGTGTAACAGGGGTTACAAATGCAGTTAATTTTGTGGTATCTAGAATGGCGTAAATATGAATATTAAAACAAATATGGCATAACACTCATAGATGCATAACATTTTCTCTATAGTTAACCTAGTTTCATTGCTAGTAAAAGGTAACGTGGAATGAATTTAAAATCCCCATTAACTACATGCCATTTAAAGACTGGGAAATACACTCTTCTCATATATTAATAATTATGATTAACAATTTCACTTACGGAAGGTCTGCCTTCTATAGATGCTGCCCATTTATGGACGAACTCAGACAGTAATAGCATTCTTTGCGTTCATTAATTTCCTAATTAATTATGAATAATCTTATAAGGTAAATTATCCGATTATTGTTTCATCTATAGCAGGTAATATTTATTATGTTTTATTTTATTTTATTTCCTTTTTTTGTGAAGATTATAACCAAGTGAATTTACCGAACATGAAAATTCACGCGACGGTGAACTTTTCTCCTTAAAGGACGATAGACACATGCAATCTAAAAAGAGGCATTTTAGGTCGTTCCCGAGCATGCAGAAAAAATCAGTAATTACCGATAGCAAGATTAAAGAGGGTTGCACCTTCAGACGTATTAGCGGAGGCGCCCACGGCTGCCCTGAATAACGAGGAACAGAGAGTGGAAAGCTCCAAGTAATATTCGCTGAAAAGGCCAGAGGTGGCGGTCTGATGGATGAGTTAAGCAGAGTCCAATTTCAAAGTGAAAGTTGGTTTAATTATCAGAAGCGAAGTATTTGATTCAATTGCACGGATATGAAACTACATATAAAATATGCTTCCTGATAGAGTATGAATAAAAAAAACATATATATGTATATATATACAGTACATATACATATTTATATATGTGTGCGCATATATATATATATATATATATATATATATATATATATATATATATATATATATATATATATATATATATATATACATACATATATACATATACATATATACACACACACACGCACATATATATACATATATACATCCTAGGGATATGATAATAAGGATCTGTAGGATGTATGCAGCACATAAGTAAATAAGTTAGCCAGCGTCGCTCGCAGGATATGTGCTATTCTAATCCTAGCTAAAGTTAAACACAAAAAGGATATTGGCTCTCTGACAAAGAAGTTCTCAATAATTGTTGTAAATCCTACGTCCATTACCTCTTCATTCCTGAAGGATGGATCTGCAGCGTGGATCCTGCTTCTGCCATCTTAAAAGGATTTTGGAGAATCTCTCGCAGTAGCTTTTTATGTTTCTAGGACATTAGTTAGTATTTTATTAGAATACTGGATTAACTTCTAACTTAGCGCTTTAACCTATCTTTCTGTAATATATATTTTTTTTGTTTTTATTGTTTTGTATGGTGTATTTTTTCACTTCTCATCTACTATTTTCCATTTTTTATGAGTGACGTTCTCCAAATTAGTGTACCACGCAGTTTATTTTAGGTTTTTATATTACCCAATCTATTTGCTAACCTCATCCATCACTGTCTAGTGCCTGTTGGATAAAACCATACTTTTTATGTGATATGAGAAACCATCTCGTACAAGCGAAAGGTATAAAGTAGTGACTATCTTTTACCAAGGAGTTCCGACAGGTAAATTGATTCCAAGTCAAAGTTTGTCGGAGGCGTACATCACCTTGTCAAGCTTGATTTTAATTAGGACCAATTTCCCTTTAGTAGCCATCAAATTTAAACAGTTATAATGGTTTATTGTTTTGTAGCTTTCCTACATTACAAGAAAATAATTGTGTAGGCAAGTATGTGGACTGTATTGATATTTATTTGAATGAATAAAATTCTATTAAGGTTAGTGGTAATTTCTTTTCAGGTCCAGTATATTGACATCAGTGGACCAAATTGCCATGACTATATTTTACAAGGAAAAAATTAGAAGATGAAAATAACGACTGCAATAGATAGATGAATACAGTTTTTCTCCCTCACCTCCTGACACAGTTGGATTAGAAGCAATCTGACCTGCCAACAGAGACTCCCTCACCTCTTGTTATCCACCTGACACAGCCAAGTGACGTCAATATCCATTGCTGAGAGAGAATAACTTTTTTTTTTTATTTTATCTAATAGATCGTTCTTTCTGGCAACAATTTGACAACACACACAATATAAGCTTAACACTACACTGCCCTAAAATTACTGCAGTATCTGCAAAATTTTCGAAACAGATATGCCACCTACTGGGGTCGTGAAACACTAATACACAAGTTACTGCAGTTTCAGAATGATTTTTCAATGCTTTCCACGAGTATTTAGGGGTGGGGTCCCATTTGCAGTATCTGCAGAACCAGTTGTGAGGTAAGGGAGTATCTGCCATTTTTCTCAGTTTTGCATTTTTGCAGATACTGCAGTCTTCCATTTTAGGGCAGTACAGTGTCTGCATCATCGCAGTCACTTATTTATGTCGGGAAAAATATCGAAAATTCTGGTTTAGTTGACAAATAATATCCTGTTTCACAGGGAAACCTTCATCCGCCTCTTTTTGTGTCATAATCTAACTGGTACATTCATTATCAGATTACTAAGACGTCAATAACGTAGATGTTGTGACGACAGTTTTAATAACCATAAATCAATCAATTAAATCATCTGGTTGCTAACCACATGCCTTGCCCATGGAAGTTCAGGGAGGGGGGAGGGGAGGGGGCTGTGTGCCAACTGCAACTGGTTTTTCTTGGTTGTCACTTATCCTCACTGTTGAGGAAGGGTCTATTTCAGCCTCACCGAAAATTAGCGTAACTTGACAGAAATAGATAATTATTAGAGGGAATACTAGTGTATCCTACTTCGTGGCCGGGTGCATCACTGCTTCACAAATTCTTCGAAGCTACTTCGGTCATTTCATCATTATTTTTGCAAATGTTACAAAAGAGTAGCCTAAAACTTTTGTTCTTCATGCACTGTGAAAGTTAAGAATATTCAGTTTAATCAACTTACTTTTTTTTTAACTAAAAGACTTGATTTTCGTATTATTCTAATGCCAGAAACATGTCACATATAACGGGAGAATTTAAGTTATTTCTGTGTTTGAGTGAGACAGTATCCTCTGGGATCCAGTTCATGAAATGTCAACAACACAGCTATTTATCACAGTGAAACTACAAGGAAATTATGGCCCAAGTATGCAAAGGAGTTGAATAACAAGAGAAGGTGATACTGCTATTATAAAGGATGGATAAACAAGATTATACCAAAAACAAGTTTCTACTTTGCAGCGAGTAATCACCTGTAACGATAAAGTCAAAAATACTGCTTTGGTCGAAGTACTTCTATGAAAAGACCCTAATGGGAGTATTTTCCTTGCAAAAATAACTTCAACACCGCCGAACGAGAAAAACCGATTACACAAAGTCATAACAATAAAATAGGGGCCATAACTTTTCCTTTTCAATCTAACTAGGAAAAGCGTTTTACGACGCCTACGCCTATTCCTTCGATGGGCAAAGTTGTTCCATTTACTGTTCTTTCTGATAAGATTACAGTTGTGAGATGTATATCAAAGAATCAACGTATATATATATATATATATATATATATATATATATATATATATATATATATATATATATATATATATATATATAATTTTATATAATATATATAAACACACACAAACACACACATATATATATATATATATATATATATATATATATATATATATATATATATATATATATATATATATATATATATATATATATATATATATACATATATAAGGGTATATGAACTTGAACTTGACTGTGGTTTCCTTTTTCCCAAAAAAAAAAAAAAAAAAACGCAAGGCATATCTGTCAAATCATAAGAAAGAGAGAGAGAGAGAGAGAGAGAGAGAGAGAGAGAGAGAGAGAGAGAGACAATCATATGTGAGGATGAGCATAAAATTTTCCAGCATTTCAAGTCAGCTAATAGAATCTGTTACATACTAACATGTTTTATCGTCGTCATACTGTAATATAAACTCACCCTTTGTCAGGTTTATACCTAAGAAACTTTGGATTTAATGATTGTTTTGCTGTGTAAAATGCAATTTTAGACATATGGAGAGGTGAAAGACTCGTAAAAACTGAAAAACCTTCACCCTTAAATTATTAAATGGAAACGCGCGTTATTTTTAATATCGGCTGTCTTCACGAAATATCATGCCTTCACTGTGTATATACATAATTATTAATTTTCTGTCAAAAATGACATTTGAAGTAAAATGCAATTTTAGAATAATTACTTTTTTTAATGAATATCATATTGTATTGGGATTATTCAAATTCAAAAAAAAGCTATAAAAAGGGCATAGCTTACCTCAAGTCTATAATTTCAGTTCCTTATCCAATTTCCACGAGCCCTTATCTAAAAGGCTGAATTTTTATTATTCGCTGTTGATACGAACAGTCTTGAATTTCTTTAATCTCTAAAGAAAAGACTGCATGATATTATAATCCCTTGCCCAGTGTAAATCATTATTTATTGATAGCGAATAAAAGAAATAATATAAGTTTTGCGGTACGAAAATGATGTCCAGTTTGCACTGAGCAAAATAAACAACTTCAAACGCGAACATTTTCTCCGGTGCATTTTTCCCCTCAACCTGTTAATCCAAAACCGATGAGGGTCGTCGTTACTGACAAATAATTCCTTATTCAAGGTACCGCTTTTAAATTCATAATAACTGTGAGTGCTTCCATTCATTAATGTATCAGTTAATGTGATGAATATTAATTAAAAGAGGGAATGTGGGGATGATACTGGGTTTTGCTATAAGACAGCGTACAGTATATTACACATAAAGAAATTGATAATATTAAAAAAAAAAAGTTTCGAAGTCAGAGGGCGTTACTCTCTGTCTACAGTTTATCATGAAAGATGTTGCCACGAATATTAAACATCGGCAATGGTACCCGTTTTATATGTTGTAGGCTTGTGGTTTTTCTGTGTTAATTTTTGTACTTTGAACAGCAAACAAGCATTATTAACTGCATATTTCTTACTGTGTTGTTTGCAGGTTACCAGGTCAGATGGCGTTACTCTGTCTACCTCTTATCATGATAAATGTAATTATAAATATTATGCACTTGGTAATGACAATGTTATTTAAGATGAATAAATAATAGTTCATACCCATGGCATATCACCGAAATGTGGCTTTACTGTATAATTTTTTTTATTTTTTGTAAAACAAAACTATAGTGCCGGCTTTACCTGTTCGTCCGCACTTTTTCTGTCCGCCCTCGGATCTTAAAAACTACTGAGGCTACAGGGCTGCAAATTGGTATGTTGATCATCCACTCTCCAATCATCAAACATACCAAATTGCAGCCCTCTAGCCTCAGTAGGATAGGATAGGCCACCACCGGGACATGGTTAAAATTTCATGGGCCGCGGCTCATACAGCATATTACCGAGACCACCGAAAGATAGATATATTTTCGGTGGCCTTGATTATATGTATACGCTTTAGCGGCTGTACAAAAAACTCCATTGCGCCGAAGAAAATTCGGCGCATTTTTTACTTGTTTTTTCTTATTTCCAACAGCTAACAAGTTTTATTATGAGCTCTCGAAAGAACAAGATACATGAGAAAGTTAAGGTTACGCCGACTAGATAGCTATCCATTCAGATGTAAGCTCATTGATATGGTATACTGTAGTTAAGGTTTGTGGTATTTTATGCTTGAACCTAGTTTTCTAGTTTTCTGCAAAAGAAAACTATTGTGCCGTCTTTGTCTGTCCGTCCGCACTTTATTCTGTCCGCCCTCAGATCTTAAAAACTACTGAGGCTAAAGGGATGCAAATTGGTATGTTGATCATACATCCTCCAATCGTCCTACATACCAAACTGATTAGTTATTTTATTTATATATTTACACTAATTGTACGTCTCACAAGTATGGGTCATACTTGTACAGGTTGGTAATTCATTTAATGAACATCTAAAGTCATGTAACTATTTATAAAGAGGCAATATTTCAGAATTACATATGAATAAAAAATATATATAAAACAATGTGTATAACTATGATATACAGATATGGAGAAAGAGTATTTCTCTAGGCATGATGAAACAATTTTCATTATTCTTAACAGGTCCCGCAGGGTACAGTGAAATATAATGGACATTGAAATTAATCTAAAAATGATGAGTGCTATTTAAAAAAAATGCGTGTTATATTCAAGATGTCAAAATATCAGAATGCCAGAATATCACGAAAATAAACACATAAAGCATACTGAATATATTCAATAAATATCTGCAAAAGACAAAAGAGAATTCAATTAAAATTTGCCTCTCCTTTTTACCATTGAACAACACGCGGCAAAACGGAACCAGGTGTTTCAACAAAGGCTATCGCTTCATAACCCACGAAATGTTAATTACAGCGGAAACCCAGTCAAACCACCCCCCCTCCCCGTCAGAATGAATGGAAGGTTGCGGAGGACACTGCAACAATGGAACCGTTTCATATTAATGATGTGCTGTTAAATCGCGGCTGATGAAGTGTTCGACAATAACAGGAGAGTAATCAAATCGATGGCCCATTTAATGAGGAAATCTGAATTTATTCGTGAATTGTTTCCCTATGTTCGAATGTGTTTTACTCGTTGTGTTTGCGAACTGAAATCCTGTGGTTATTTTGATCCAATAAGTATTGCTGGATGTAGTTATAAAAAGTGACCTGAAGGAAACGGATCCCAAAATTAAAAATATTGATCATCTGTAGAGTATGGTTATTATTTTATTTTACTTATTCAGTAATCTATTTTTTATAGCTATTTTCTATCATTTATATATTCATTCATTATCTAATCGTCATTTAACAGGAGAGGATGTATAGTGAGAGCAAACATAAAAATTACGTAAAAACTAACTGTTGAAATATTATTTAGAGATTTATTCACGTTTAAAATTTCAGTCATTAACTTAATGCTTAAGAAACCCGACCCGGCTTATAAATTATGCATTTTACAGTGCCGCAGTACCCCTGGGGAATTGAATAACCTATCAGTCTTATCCCTGCTCCGTGTAACTGTTTTCCAATACCACCTGTTACCTTACCTGAGTCTTTTTTTTTTTCTTTAAGCTTCTAACATACATCTTTCCCTGTATGTCTGCTCATGCCTCAAGAACTTTCATGTATTACTTTCTAAAATCTGTTTTTTTTTTTCTTTTTATATTCCTCCTGTACGTCTACGAAGAAAATGTTGAAAATATGAGCTATTATGAACACAAGAACATTTTGGATTACGCTGTTACACTTGAAGTATAACCCAGTGACTCCTTACTCAAAGCTGGCAAGAACGTAAGGCGAGGCCTGTTTAACATAAGTGGAATCACATTCAATTGAAAAAAGTTATTTTTTATAACATTAGAAACTTCTCAATTCTACCATGAGAATTTCTGTATAAACCTTGTTTAGTAAATGAGCAAATGAAGAACATACAAAGGCAACGTTCATGATCATTTTAAATGGGACAGATTTTCATTCGTTTTTAAAGACCACGATTCTTTACTAATTTTTAATGGATGAAATTGTTTATCATAAACATATTTTCTTTTTCATGGGTTTCTTGATTTTTCTTTTATATAAACTTAGAAACTTCTCCTTTTTACCATGAAAATTTCTATATCAACTTGTTCTAGGATTGGAGAAAATATAAAGGTAATGGTAATGCAAATTCCAAATACGGCAGCTGTTCATTCGACTGCAAAGACGACGATTCTATATCAATTTTCTAACGGATGAAATGGTTGCTAATAATCATATTTGCTTTTCTTGTTAATTTTTTTTCTTTTATTTCTTAAGAAGTTTAATTTTCTCGGAAAAAAGCAGGGCGGAAGAGGCAGGCGGAGGAGGAAAAGCGTGAGCAAAAGAGTTAGAGTTCAGTGAGGGAAGCAATTCCATCTATAGCCAAGAAAGGGAGAAGGGAGAGGATGCACCGTTTAGTATGTAATTCACTCCTGAGAGGGGGCTGCGCTCCCGAGTCTTTTGTGCGGAAGAAGATGCGTTTCTCAAATGGTATGAGAGAGAGAGAGAGAGAGAGAGAGAGAGAGAGAGAGAGAGAGAGAGAGAGAGAGAGAGGAGGGGGGCATGGCAAGAAGGAGGAGGATGAGTTTAAAGGGACAGTGCGAAACTACGAACCCTTTCAATAACGAATAAACTAATCGCGTTTACTTTATTTTTTATTTATCTTAACTGTGCTGCAAGGACAGTTGGGATTCCTGGTCGAATCATTTCTTAGTTTGCTGTAAAAAAAACTATTGCGCCGTCTTTGTCTGTCCGTCCGCACTTTTTCCTGTCCGAACTTCTTTCTGTCCACACTTTTTTCTGTCCGCTCTCGGATCTTAAAAATTGCTGAGGCTAGAGGACTGCAGATCGGTATGTTGATCATCCACCCTCCAATCATCAAACACACCAAATTGCAGCCCTCTAGCCTCAGTAATTTTTATTTTATTTAAGGTTAAAGTTAGCCATAATCGTGATTCTGGCAACAATACAGGACAAGCAGCCGCAGGGCCGTGGTTATAGCTTCATGGGTAGTG
>NC_089790.1:22702500-22740000 GCF_040412425.1 Macrobrachium rosenbergii
TGATGCGATAGAATTTCGCTGCAAACGAAACTCATTGCAATTATTGTTTCATGAAACAGATTTGTTCACATATCTTTGATGATGATTCCCGTCTTACACTTCCATTAAAGATTCTAGAAATTTGCTACTGAAATATCATAACTGAGCTTGCACATTACCACCTAAACATCACTTGAAACAAGATTCATTCTTTTCTGGGTTTTGTCAGAAAATGTCTGTAAATGTATTTCACTCTACATTCGTCTCTATCTCCTAATAATGAGACATCATATGCAACTTCCGTCATATGTCTCCTTTGCTATTAAAGTTATGAGATATGATCACTCATTTGGACTCGAACGTTTCCATTGATTTTGAGAATAGCTGATCGGTTCGCATTGGTGTTTTATTAGATATAAATAATGTCATGAGGCGCGTTTTAGTAATAAAAAATATTAGTGAAGCCATCATACACTTCAAAGCAACTGTATGCATATGTTTCGCTGAAGTTCCGTTCTGATCATCTTTATCATGATTTTAACATAAAGTGAAGCAGGTTGATACTGAGATAGACAGGTACATAAACAGACAGACAGACAGATGGATAGACAGATAGATAGATAGACAGATAGACAGAAGCATTTGAATACACCTAACGAATTAAAAAATCTTTTTGGAACACGATTAATTTCCAACCAGGACTGCTTCAGGGTATTGATGATTGGCTCGCTATTACTTCACAGTGCAAGATTAACAGATCTGTACATTGGTACTTCTGCAGATGAAGATTAGAAATAGTTTAGGTTTTAACAAGGAACTATGGAGTATATGAATATCACCATTCATAATAATTGCAATAACTGTACTACATAACAAATATTAGCGCGCAGGATTAATATGTACTAAAAGAATTTCTAGAAATGGAAAATATTACATGTAAAAATGTAAGCTTTTCTCAAGATAATTATCTGACTTGGGAAAACAACTCCAGCCATTTAAAAGTACTTTCATTAAGCCAAAGAATATCTTAAATGTTTAGATCATGAAGTATCTTAAACGAATGGCAAATGAGGGCCTTTTTGAATAATGTCTGGAATTTGTTCACAGTATCAACCTTTTCCAGGGTTGCTCTCATCCATGTGGTTATCGTAAGGCTATTCAGTTTCAGTCAAAATGTCATGTCATTAATACATTGATAATTTGCTCTCGATGGAAGAATAATCGATGTGTAAAAATGTAAAATAATGTCTTGATCATCCGAAAGTCTAATTATTGAAATTCCATATTTCAAAAGAACAGAGCTTGATTGTCTTTAATTTTTTGGCAGCATTTAATCCTTTACGAAATACTGAGAATCCGGCCTCCTGGTAATACAAAAACATTTCTAGAGTCAGTAAAATAAATCTGATTGTGTTTCAACTGAAAGATCCACTTCAAGGGCATAAGTCTGTACTACTTAGCTACGTTGACCACTCTAGCTGATTGTACCTTAAAGAGGTGGTTGGTGTTATATATTAGACTCTTATTACATGCTGAGTGGATTATAGTAATTTTAAATTCAATGTGTGATAATAAATTCAGAGAAAATTAAACATTAAAGCAACAGAAAAATGTATAAGAATATTATTACAACAAATTTTTACGTCAAGTCTAAGTCGGAGCTATGACCTTTCAGGTCAGAGATGGTGGTCCTAAAAAATATTGATAATACTCAATCGATATTGTTTATTGTTTAGGGTACATGACACCTGCCTAAGGTTTAGAATTCTCTTTAATATAATGGAACTATTTCTTATTATTCCTGGTCCATCACTTGATACGTCACGACATGCAAACTTTAGGTGCGTGAGAGAGAGAGAGAGAGAGAGAGAGAGAGAGAGAGAGAGAGAGAGAGAGAGAGAGAGCCTCCCGTTCTTCAGGCACTGACAAAACCCACGTTTTAACGATGTCACGTGACATCAGACTATCGTTATAAACAATCTCATCTTTTTATTACCTAACGTCCCCCTAATCTCACCAAAGCCCAATTCTCTCTCTCTCTCTCTCTCTCTCCCACCCAGCTTTTTCTGCCTGAGTGTCTTCATTGTTTGTAGGTTCTTGATGTGATGTACATTTCCTTTGATAATGAGTTCCCGTGTGTAATGCCCTTTAGAGTGGATGAAAGCCATTTTGTGTGGATGTCGGAGGGGGTTCCTGGAAAATAATCTCTCTCTCTCTCTCTCTCTCTCTCTCTCTCTCTCTCTCTCTCTCTCTCTCTCTCTCTCTCTCTCTCTCCAGGCAATGATAGAAGGTACACAATAAGGTCAGGAAGTACCTGTCATGATAGGGTGAGGAAGGGCGTTCTGGGAAAATTGAGCGACAGAGCTCATCCCTTTAAAACCAAAAAGAATACAAGAAGGGAATTTTTCAGAACGATATCTCTGTATATTTATTATTTTTATGTGGACTGTTTTAACACATGATAAAATGATTCTCCAATTTAAATCTAATTCTATGTAATATTTTCAGCTTATCTAAGTAAAGTAATTTACTGAAATCGTTAAGAGAGAGAGAGAGAGAGAGAGAGAGAGAGAGAGAGAGAGAGAGAGAGAGAGAGAGAGAGAGAGAGAAATACATTCTGGTCTAAATGTATATTCGATTTCAAATAAAACAAGTAAAAAATGCGCCAAAGTTTCTTCGGTGCTGTATAAAACTTTCAGCCACGGCCCATGAAACTCTTAGCCGCGGCCCATGAAACTCAGCCACAGTCCGGTGGTGGCCTGTGTTGTTGGTGCCTATAGCGGTGCCAAAAGTACGATTATGGCCAATTAACCTTAAATAAAATAAAAACTACTGAGGCTAGAGGGCTGCAATTTGGTGTGTTTGATGATTGGCGGGTGGATGATCAACATACCAATTTTCACCCCTCTAGCCTCAGTAGGTTTTAAGATCTGAGGGCGGACAGAAAAAGTGCGAACGAACAGACAAAGCCGTCACAATAGTTTTCTTTTACAGAAAACTAAAAAAAATAATGTCCGTTTTATCTTCCCATATCCCAGTTACAAGCTGTGCTTTAGAAAAGAAAGCAAAGCATGAATGAGTATAATAATTCGTCGCCTGCAATCTCATCAAACAGTTTGTATTTGCACATGTACTCCTGTTTAAATGATATTTTTCTACACAAATAAATTGTTTCGATCACCTATTGAACTACTACGGTCTGACGACCAATCATATTCGATTGTTGAATATATATAGTTCCCCTCTTTCAGTATATAACATATGCATTTTTTGACATGTCACAATTATCTGCTTTATTTACCAGTCTATCACTATTAATTTAGTACCATTGTTTTTTCGGAAGCACACTTCGAAAAGTGTTCTCTCTGATGCCAGAGTAATAACTTATATTTACTTGTTATATTCCTGTTTGTATAAAGATACATGGATGAATTCATCTACCATTACTCGATATAAGCACATAACTTTTGTTTCAAATCTAAACCTGTAGTGAGGGGTGCATCTAAATGATAAATGCCAGTTTCTTTATGATTTGTATGTAAAATGTGCAACAGATGAAACTGCATCATAAAATCCTCCATATAATGTACAGTATATATATATATATATATATATATATATATATATATATATATATATATATATATATATATATATATATATATAATATATAAATACATATATATATGTATGTATGTATATATATATATATATATATATATATATATATATATATATATATATATATATATAACGAAAACTGCTGTTGAAAATGAATTCATTATCTGTAAAGGTTGCCCATAGAAATACACAGAAACAGACTGAAGCGTAAAGGGCTTGACTTAATGTCCAACCTTTGTTTAATTATACACACCCACACACACACTAACACATATATATATACACTATATATATATATATATATATATATATATATATATATACATATATATATATATATATATATATATATATATATATATATATATATATATATATATATATATATATATATATATATATATAATATATATATATATATATATATATATATATATATATATATATATATATATATATATATATATATATATATATATATATATAAACAGTGAGTGTCTGTATGTGCTGTGTGTAGGTCTGTGTAAATGATAATACCTGGAAACTGCTTAGTTGGTTGCGTCACATTCATCCATCCTCATACGAGCACAGCTTCGTGTGGGATGGCTGGAAAAGAAAAAAAAATATATCTTTCTCTCTTCTAAGATTAGTATAAGAATCCTTAAATGAACAGTACAATAACTTTCCATATAACTTGAACTTCGGATTCATGAAATCAGAGGCAGTAGCAAAACTTGAAGGTGTTGCGATTTGAATATCCTTAGAAGTGGCACAGGAGAGAAGGTAATGTATAATAACTGATTTTTCTGTGGGCAGAAAATCAGAAATTAAGACCCCTCAGTTAGGCAAAAGTTTTTGCGTTAAGTGCATAAGAGAAAGAAAGAAGCAAAAAATGGAGGGCTGAATTTAATTATTTAAATGTAACGGTCGGTAACAGAGAAACAAATAGCGTAATTGGTGGGAATGGAATTCCTGGAATGAAAGAATAAAGAGTTTTAGTAAATATAATTCCTGAGGCTGTATTTCAAGAACAATTCTGTAATTTAGAAAATGGATGTCAAGAGTGAGAAGGATTAATTTAACTTTTAGAATTTGAAAAAAATGGCTATTATTGATTCAAGAAGGTTAATTAAGAAGTTAAGATTGCTGGAATCAACAGGAGTTGATAAAATTCCAAGTATAATGCTGTGCATAGTGTATAAAGTCATGTAAGAAAAATAAATGTGATAAAACGAGGTCTATAACAAAATTATCGAAGTTTTTAAATACTTGGAAAGCCTGAAAACGCATAAAAAAAGTTTTCATCCAGTTTTGCCATGATTTTTTAATATGCCTTTTTCAAAATCTATAGAATTCATATTGCCTTATGCATATTATAACGGTAAATCCTAAAGGAATACTTCGTAAGCAGTAAACTACCGTAAAGTAAAGAATATTCAAAGGTATGATGACAGAAAATATTGGAAAGATGACGACAGAATACATTCAAAAGTATGATGAAAGAATACTCCCTTGCAAGAATAAACAAGCGGAAAGTGCGCCGAAGTTTCTCCGGTGCAATAGAGTTTTCTGTACAGCAGCTACAGCGTACAGTATAATCAAGGCCACCGAAAATAGATCTAGCTTTTGGTGGTCTCGGTATAATGCTGTATGAACCGCGGCCCATGAAACTTTAACCACGGCCTGGTGGTGGCCTATCCTATATAAACTGCTGATCCTAGTGGGCTACAATTTGGTATGTTTGATGATTGGAGGGTGAATGATCAACACACCAATTTGCAGCCATCTAGCCTCAATAGTTTTTAAGATCTGAGGGCGGACAGAAAAAGTACGCACAGAATAAAGTGCGGACTGACAGACAAGTTGGCACAATAGTTTTCTTGTACAGAAAACTAAAATCTCGGAAAAAAGCAATCTATAGATCTTTTCAAATCCTCTGAAAAAAAAAAAAAACAGAAACAAAGAACTCTATTCTTCTTTTGGGCGAATAAAGTCATTTGTAGTCTTCCCTATTCCCCAACCCCTACAGAATCTTGTTCCATGCGTCATAAAGTTTATTCTTTGTTAGACAAGATGGAAGCAAAAAAAAAAGCAGTCTAAGAACATCTACATCCCGGAGCCCTTTTCTTAGCGACGAAAATAAACAAGTAAAATATGCTCCGAAGTTTCTTCGGCGCAATCGAGTTTTCTGTACAGCGTATAATCAAGGTCACCGAAAATAGATCTATCTTTCGGTGGTCTCGGTATAATGGTGTATGGCCCGCGGCCCATGAAACTCTCAGCCGGTCGTGGTGGCTTGTCCTATATCGTTGCCAGAAGCCCGATTATGGCTAACTTTAACCTTAAATAAAATAAAAACTACTGAGGCTAGAGGGCTGTAATTTGATACGTTTGATGATTGGAGGATGGATAATCAACATACCAATTTGCAGCCCTCTAGCCTCAATAGTTTTCAAGATCTTAGGGCGGACAGAAAAACAGTGCGGACAGAATAAAGTGCAGACGGACAGACAAAGTCTCATTTTCAGAAAACTAAGGAAATTCGCCGGAGATTTTTATGATATAATAGTAAAGAAAAAAAAGATAATATCTTAGACGAGAAATTTAAAATTCGAGTTTGAATACTGTTCTCAAGCTGCCTGCGTGCCATTTTAACGAGTAATAGAAACAGGGATTCACAAGAGATGTAGAAAAAAACAACCGCTGGAAGAATCCGCAAGAATTCATTCCACAAGATTTATTAATGCTCCTAATTTTTTCATAACGATATAAAAAAAATGTACGATATAAAAAAAATTAGAAGGCAGATTAAGTCGACGTGGGCGCAGATATTTAAAGGGCTGTCGAAGAAAAGGTTTAATAAAGAATTAATATTCATAAGATAATCAGAAAAAAATATTAAAAATGAGATTCTCTGCCAGATACCATTTTAAAGATACCGCCATCTGTAGGCTTTTTAAACCATGTGTTTCCTAGGGGTAGGTTTTTATTTTAAAGAAATCAGCAATGCAAATATGTTTACAAAATCTGTTACAGATGCACAAAATGCAAACTAGGTCAATATGTATAATACACATGAATATTCAATTAATCCAGGTTAATGGACTTGAAGAAAATGAATGATTTTAAAATATAAACGCCGAAGAAATCGTGAATTTACGTATTTTAATATAATCATAGACCTTTATTCTTTTTGGTTTTTTTGGGGAGGGATGGAGAGGGGGGGAGGATCTAATATTTCCAGCCTGTATATTCTCTAAACACAGACACGGCATTTCAGTTTATGATACGTCATTTGTCCTGCTGAAACATATCTTTACCTTCAACGCTTCATATTTGCTCTCTTTTATGGTCTTGTGGTGAATCCGGGCAAAATCGTTATTTCTCTCTCTCTCTCTCTCTCTCTCTCTCTCTCTCTCTCTCTCTCTCTCTCTCTCTCTCTCTCTAGGTAAGATTTTCCGCAACATTTGCTCCATGGCATAACGGACTAAGGCATGTGAAACGAGACCTCATAAAAGACATTTTTACTCTGTAAAATATTATTTTTGAGTTTTTCTCTATTCTGTCTCAATGGAAAATGACGTCATTTCATCCTAGATTATTAATAATCTTTATACATTTTTCTTTGCGTTTTGTTGTAACTTTTAAAATAACTCTGCATTACTTTTACATCAAATAGAAATCAAGGTAATATACTAAGTTCAAAACAGACAGGCCATAAAGCAAAATGAATGAAAGCCAGTCTTTGTCTAATGCCAGTTTCAACAAAGCGAAGTTATGATTCATTGTAAATATAAACAAGTAAAAATCCGCCGAAGTTTCTTCGGCGCAATCGAGTTTTCTGTACAGCAGCTATAACGTATGATAGAGGCCACCGAAATAGATCTATCTTTCGTTGGTCTCGGTATAATACTGTATGAGCCGCGGCCCATGAAACTTTAACCACGGCCCGGTAGTGGTCTATCCTATATCGTTGCCAGAAGACGATTATGGCTAACTTTAACCTTAGATAAAATAAAAACTACTGAGGCTGCAGTTTGGTATGTTTGATGATTGGAGGGTGGATGATCAACATACCAATTTGCAGCTCTTAGCCTCAGTAGTTTTCAAGATCTGAGGGCGGACAGAAAAATGTGGACAGAAAAAAGTGCGGACAGAATATAGTGCGGAGGGACAGACAAAGCCGGCACAATAGTTTTCTTTTATAGAAAACTAAAAATGAGCATAATAATGGTATTCTGAACATTACTAGTTATGAAAGTAAACTGGGACAAATTATTCACTTTTTAAACGTAAGAACAGAAGTGAATGAGGAACAGTAGAGCCTCAGAAATAGCTGAGGCATTTATGCTGATCTTTAATACAGGCCATAATGCATACAAAGACAAAGTAGGCCATTTAAGGCCTTCATGCTTAGAAGATTTTTCCATCGAATCGTAAGATACTTATTAACATCACATTATTTTACATCAGTACGATGTTCCTTACATTATGCATATGACATGAAATTCTATTAATTTATTGCTCTGTAGCTCATTTCTATCTTTTTCTAATCGCAGCTTAGTATCGTGCATAATTTATTGTTTTGCTTCATAAATGTGGAGTTTTAAAGTAAATAAGAGCTTGAGTTTCTTGACAAGAATTTTAAAGTCGAAGACAGCACAGGGAACAACAGAGAAAAATAAAGATAATATTCAATTAATTAAATGATCGAAAGCATGATAACATACTTCAAGCAAAGGCATTTTTCCCTAATACCTATGGAAAAAAAACAATTACTGAAAAGAGTTAATCGTAAAATACTAAATCATCTCTATGAACACACACACATATATACTGTATAACACGCACGTATGTAAATATATGTATATAAAAATATATATACATATATTCATATATACTTACATATATATCCTGCTATCATTTCCCGGTACCGTACTAATTAATAATTCCAGTGGAGACCTGCTTTCCAAATATCGTATGTAAACATGAACTACAACCGATTTATCCAGATTTATTTCAGGACATAGTCCAATATTTATCCTTCATTTCTTTTTGATAACGGTTGTTGAATGTGTTCTCATCAATCATGCCATTTCTATTTCTATATTTTTTTTTATTTCGTGGAAAGTTCCCAGGAATATTGCTGTCCTATTTTTTACTAGTTCCATGATCGCGTCTGAAAATAATATAAAGAGTATGCAGATGACTCTATTCATGGTTATAACTCAATGTTGGCAATGGATGGTCGGTGCATTTATCAGCTGCAGGGTTTATCAGTAGCTGTAACCTTGATATTTGTGGCATTGGAAAACATATCACCAACTGGTTCCAGAAGCATTTTTCGTCTGCAGAAACGCAGAATGCAGTGCTTATTGCTCCACACATTTTGTTCTGCCACTGTCTGAATATTGCTCTTGTGTTTGAGGAAATTAAAAAAATGTTCAAAAAGTGTTTGTACCTGAGTAATTTACAGGATACTAAAAATAACATGATCAAGATCAAGGTTAGGCTCATATCCTTGGCCTATGTTGACTGATAAAATGTAAAGGTTATACTTTAGTAAAATAAAATAGCTCCTTTGGATGGTGAAAGATCGGGCAGGTCTAACAAGACTGAATATTTCACTTAAGATACAGAAAATGGGAAGTCACTAGTATAATCTCTATCAATACTTTCTTTTATTCAATAAACGTTATATATAAGCTCTAACTCACTTATAAAATCCATATCTATTAACACTGAGTAAAACAAAATGGGATTTTTAAGTTTTCGGTAAAAGAAGACTATTGAGATGGCTATTTGTCTGTCCGTCCGCCTTTTTCTGTCTGCACTTTTTCTGTCTGCACTTTTCTGTCCGCCCTCAGATCTTAAAACCGCTGAGGCTAGAGGGCTGCAATTTGGTATGTTGATCATCCACCCTCCAGTCATCAAACATACCAAATTGCAGCCCTCTAGCCTCAGTAGTTTTTATTTTATTTAAGGATGAAGTTAGCCATGATCGTGCTTCTGGCAACTATATAGGATAGGCCACCACCGGGCTTTGGTTAAAGTTTCATGGGGAGCGGCTCATACAGCATTATACCGAGACCACCGAAAGATAGATCTATTTTCGGTGTCCTTGATTATACGCTGTAACGGCTGTATAGAAAACTCAATTGCGCCGAAGAAGCTTCGGCGCATTTTTTACTTGTTTTTATTTAATAAACGGTATGAATGAACTCTGCCTCATGTATCAAATGCACATCGACTAGTATTGGGTTAATGGATATTTTCAAAATGCACGACAGAAGTGCTCAACATGCACCCGCTCATGTCAATCATGAGTCACTTAATTAACTGGAGTTCTCCTGCCGCTATCCGTGGCATTCGGGTCATCTCTGGTATTGTATTCGGATGCTTCATACCGGTTGCTTACCATATTATCAATGTACTTTGATGATGCCTCCTCAGTCAGCGTTCCACGACTGTCTGCTACATTGGGGTTGAGTTTGAACTCTTGCACATTAAGATCTATTTATCAATATAACTCTCTTATTTATTCATATATTTATTTATGTATTCATTTATTTAGTTTTTATTTAGTTTTTTATTTATTTATTTATTTAGTTTTTTATTGACTGATTTATTTATTTATTTATCTATTATCAATTTATTTATTTATATACATACATAATTACCCATTATAGAAAAAACATTAATTTAATTCTGATAATAAGTCTTTTCTATTACTTCAAGAGCTCTGTGAATTAAAACCCAACTTAAGAAGACTGAGTAGTGACAGAACATTTATTAACAACCATAACGAACAAACATATTGAACACCATAAAAAAATGGCATCTGTTCACATGGAAATGATATTCAGCTGCTTGGAAAAAAAATTTCTATATAAATCATCTGCAACAGAAATCGCTGAATGTAACATGAATCAGTTAAAGTACTATGTTCAGTATCTTAGAAAAAATCTTCTATATAAATCATTGGAATAGAAATCGATGAATGTAACATGAATCAATTTTATTAAGTGCTATATTCAGTATTAGAAAAAATCTTCTATATAAAACATCAGTAACAGAAATCGCTGAATGTAACATGGATCAGTTTGATAAAGTGCTAATATATCCAAACATCTTAAATTTTCACTTATACAGCGAGGAAACAAAGAATGAATTTGCGTTTAACAAATAACTTTTGACAGTGCAACACCTCGAATAAATGAAATGCAAGCGAAAGTTACCTTGCCAATATAGATGCAATTAAAGGTCTTTGGAACTTTGCTAATATCCTTGTATGTTCAGTTCATTTCTTGAGAAGGATCGAGTAGCATTTAACTTCTCAGTTCCAGAGGTCCTTTATTCTTCACCCCGTTGGACTGTGGAACAGCCTCCCAGAAGATGTCATGCAGTTGGAACTTCAAAAGTTCAAGCGAAAATGCAGTGAATTACTACCCTAATACTATTCTCCTTGAATTTTAATACATTTATATCTATTTATCTATTTATTAATTTTTTTTTAATATGTGGTATCTCTTCTTTCTGTCTCCCTTTACTTCCTCTTGCTTCTTCCTAATGAACATCATATTCTTTGGAAGCTTGAATATCAAGTCAATGGCCCCTTTAGTGGGCACGTTCCATATGAATAGGTTTCATCTTATGAAAAATAATAGTAATAATTCTGGAGAAGGATCGAATAGCATTTAATGTTCACGAAAAATTATACCTAAAATTGAAAACCATCGAGAAAGAAGTGACTCACACCAACGTATTCTGGAAAGATTCCGTATCATTTACTGGAAAATTATTTCATTTTGGTTCTAATGAAATATATTTATTCGGAAATACACTGCAGGTTATCTTAACAATCAACAAAATAGATCTCTTTGTTGTTATCTTTTTACCTTTATTTTTCATTTTGATCTCTTTGTTTTACTGGTTACTTTGGTCTTAATGTTCAACATAATCTGTAAAGTCCGAGAAATCCTTCTTATACACAATTTTACTCTCTTGAGAACTCAGGATTTGAATGCAACATTACAGTCGTCCAAAGCATAACTAACGAGAAAAATTACACAGTTCATAAGTCAAAATGTATTCGAAAAAGCTACCATATTTCACAGGTATCCAAGGAAATAATGTTAATCCTTTAGCCAAAAGCACCCAGAGGTGAATGAGTCCGATTTACTTTGTAAGCTGGAACTAGCCAAAAATTAGAATATATTCGCTGTTTCTATAATTGCCTCGGGCAATGATACGAAAAATGACTGGATAATCGAAGGTAAATGGAAATATCCCTGGATCTGAAAGCCTTATAGATTGTTATGACACTAAAATGTTGAAGAATTTTTACCTATTAGTATGGAACTCTTACTACTCATTTGGAAGTTTAACTTAAAGTTATCAATCAATTTATTCACGCATTTTTGGAACTTCAGATCTGTTCGACACGTGTCAAATAAAAAGTTAAAAATGTGCCGAAGTTTCTTCGGCACAATCGAGTTTTCTGTGTACCGCTGCAGCGTATAATCAAGGCCACCGAAAACAGACCTATCTTTCGGTGGTTTCGGTATAATGCTATATGAGCAGAGGCCCATGAGACTTTATTTCGTTGCCGGAAGCACGATTATGGCTAACTTTAACCTTAAATAAAAGAAAAATACTGAGGCTAGAGGGCTGCAATTTGGTATATTTGATGACTGGCGAGTGGATGATCAACATACCAATATGCAGCCTTCTAGCCTCAGTAGTTTTGAAGATCTTATTACAGACAGAAAAAAGCGCGGACAGGAAAACGTTCGGACGGACGGACAAAGCCGGCACAATAGTTTTCTTTTAAAGAAAACTAAAAAGTAGTTCCTATTAAACTACATTTTTATCTTCTTTAAAGTGATCAAATTTTGTTAGTAATTTATGAATATAGAAGAGAAACTTCTCTGGCAATTTTAAGATATAACATTACGACTATATATAGATTAAAAATCATAGCACCAAAGTTTATGAATTCTATGATTGTCAAGTGATAAGCAAATCTGACCTTGCTAAAAACCAATGAAAGAAATTTCGCTATGAAAGTAAAATTAATCAGTCGATTAGAATACATTGTAGCTTCACAGCGACCAGAATGTCTGACCTGAAAACAAAAGGCTTTGACGCACAGCACAATATTACTCAAAATACTGAATAAAAAACATGTGTTTTGATACCCTTGTTGCTTTACTTAATTGCTTAACACGGGTCTCCTCTTGTTGCAGCATATATTAAAGAAAAAGGTTTATTCGAACTAGATTTTTATTCCTTCAGTTTGAAACTATGCAGTTTTATTGACTGCCAAGGAAAATTTTTGTTTATGTTTTTTTATCGATTCGAGTTATAAATGTAGAGGTCCTGCAAATGACCAACTCTAGGCTCCAGACTCACAGCTTAACATAACGGTTACACGTTAATTCTCAATAGGACGTGTATAAATCGGTTTTCCATGTGTGTGTATACTGTATGTATATATATATATATATATATATATATATATATATATATATATATATATATATATATATATATATATATATATATATGTATATGTATATATATAGTGCATGAGTGTACGTGTACATTTCGGTTTCTCTGCTAAAAATTATTTCTGAAAATACGTCACGGCATTCCGATTAATAGACGGTTTATACGCTGTTGTTGTTTAACATCACCACAGCATTACATTGGCACAGGTTCTTGAACCTAGAGCAAGAATAAAATTAAAACCTGCGGAAAAGATGATAAAACTCGTTCAATTGACAAGAGAAAAGCAAAGGACAGTTAGGGTTGAAACCCCCTTAGCCGGGGAACACCAGGGTCGAAGTTGCAGTTTCATGCTGTAAAAGGTTTCGGTGCTTATTTTGAAAGTTCAGTCCTAGTAGAATAAGATTCAAGAGGGCAACCTCCTGGAATCGGTGTAGGTCACTCTGAAAAATGGCTATGTATTCTGGTCCGTATGTAACAAATCAGTCTCCTGACGCAACTCCCCATTCTGTAAGATATGTTCGTAGCTATGCTTCTAATTGTCAGAGAAACTGGTGAAATGGCACGTTGACTGCAGAAGATGGTATACCTTGCGGAAAAGTTGTGACTTGGCAGAGAAAAGACGTAAGCAGTCATAACGTGAAAGGTCAAATGATGAATCGTGTTCTTCAAGTGATTCTAAGCAGAAGTTTCTTAGGTCACAAATATCTGCCATCAGCTATTTAAGCCAATGTGTTTGTGAAAGTAAATTTACAATTCGCAACAAAGCTAGCAAAGTCTTGACTGGAACAAGAGGTAAAACACTAAAAAAAAAAAAAAGAAACTGAACTGGGTGACAGAAAGATGCTGTCAAGTATTCAAGCATTTAAAGACTCAGAGGGTGACCTAGTGGCACTAGACATACAGTACCACAAGAAATGTATGAATGCTTATATGGCGAGACGAGTCAAAGCAAAAGATTTCTTTTTCAGGTAAATTAACGAATGATGCATTTGTTATGTTATAAAATGAACCCCAACAATCACTGATTAAACAAAAGAATGTCCTAGTGCTTTCATCTTAGCCAAGAGTGGTATTTGCAAGCTAGGAACTGCAAACCAGACCTTTGGACCTGCTGGCGATTACTACCAAAGCATGAGAGCTCACAAACTCCTTCGAGAAGCCATGGCTAGACTACATATGGAGGCCTTTGAGGACTGGTATCAGAGCAACGATGATGATATGCAGTTGACTAGTGACTTGGAAAATGATCTCCAAGAGCTTTGCAATGGAGTTATTGAAGACAATGTGCAAGTAGCCACAAAAACATCAAGGCCTTCTATCACTAAACTGGAGGAACTAATTAATGAATTTGATCAAGAGAGGGAATCCTCACCATCTCTTGTCGTGCGGAGATCTTATATCAAAATGTTCAACATTTTGCTAAGATTTACTTCACATTATAGAAGAGGTGACTGGGAACAGTCTCTACATGAAAGCAACAATGTTACCATATATCATCTCCGGTGGTCACCATAACTATAGTTATTCTCTCCCACTATACCTCAGTGAGACGCATGAGCTGAAGAACACTACACCAGAAGTCTGAAGCTACTTCATGAAAGGATACATTGCAGTTCGTCGTAAAGATGGGGCATTCAAACGAGTTCCAGCAGATATGGCTCTAGAGCAGACTTGTAACAGCGATGCCAAAGAGAGTGCCGGTGGGTTAAGTGGCATAACACTGGATGCAAAAGCTGGAACCAAATGGGTTTACACTAAACCAGTGGTTCTCAAGCTTTTTTCGGCCATGCCCCACCTCATCACCTCTAAAATCCTGATGCCCCCTGTGCTGATATATAATTCTTATTGCTCAAAAAGTTAACTCCTATTCACGTGGATGAAGCCTAAAAGGCCATTAACTTAGTTGAAACAAGCTTCCAAAGAACATGGCCTCCATGGAAGAGAAAAACAAAAGAACCAAAGACACTTCAAGTTCTGAGAAAGAAATTACCAAGAAATTGTAAAAAAAATATTAAGTGATATTAAAATAATAATGATGATGATGATGATGATAATAAAAGAGTATTCACTGGTAATAGAGAGAGAGAGAGAGAGAGAGAGAGAGAGAGAGAGAGAGAGAGAGAGAGAGAGAATAGAATATTAAAATATCTGTGGATTTTCTCATACGAAAACAGCTAATAAAGTTACAAAACTTACAACAGTTAACTGAAATATATACAATATAAAATAATTTGAATTTAAGTTTTTTCTGTAATACTTCGATCATTCGAAATACTGTACAATAAAATAAAGGTACCTATCAAATGCAAAATACAATTTGACCTCGCCTAAGATTGCCTAAGATAAGATTGCTAAAGTTAGTCTTGGTGAGATCCTTGTGAGTCATGCCTGCTGCTGAGAGATTTTATATTAGGCAGTCATTTAGTCAGCTTCAGTCTCAAATCACCTCGTTTAGCGATATCCAGTCGATTTCTTTTCTTCAGTAGCAAATCATTTACAGCACTAAGCCACATTCAGCTAAATATGAAGACGGGAACGGTAGTAACAGTTTTCTTGCAAAGCTGGCTGAATTTGGGTATTCAGTTTCTGCCTCATCACAAAGTATGCCATCGCTCCTTTTATACTGAATAAAGTTTTAACTGACTCGTCATATTGTATTTCCGAGAGTTCTCTTGGTACTGCATTGAAATTATTATATACAGTACATATGCAATTACACATATACGTACACACAAGTATTTTTAAGTACTCATACTGTATATACACCGTATGTATTAAACTCGCGCACACGCTCATACTCACACAGACTTGATAGAAAAAATTCACTGTTAATAACTTATGCCCGAATTACCCCCCTTAAAAATCAAATTGTCCCCCTGAGCCCCACGTTGGGAACCACTGCATTAAACCTATTACATCCGAAGTATCGACACAGTTTAGAGAAATGTTGAACATCAGTGAAAGAGGAATCGCTAATCATCACAATGACGGTAAACCCAAGAAGGGTTACAAGATAATCAGTTGCGTAAAAGATCACATGATTAACCCTTTTAGAAACTTTTCCAAAGATTTGATGAACCCAGCCACGGGTCAAACTGCATCTGTGCATTATCAAGAAGATTTGGAAAGATGCACTAAATGCCTGCCTGAATGACCGTGGTGCAAAAGTAAAGAAGATCAAATTACACATATTTGAAACCATGCATGCCAAAGATAGGAAACAAAAACAGAAGTACCCGAGGATTAAAGAAGAAGTATCACTCCTAAAGAGAATTTTACAGTTAAAATCTTCAGGGATGGATGTCAACTTAGTATATGAGTGTTCTGTTACCCCTCATCACTGTCTGTGGATGGCAACATGCGGAAGACAAACAAAGCTGGGTGGCTCAACGCAATATTCATGAAACTCAAATCCAGGAACAAGATGAACTGTCAACAGCTGATTTACCACACTGCTTGATTGTTGATGCTATGTACTTCTTACAGAGACATGCATTCATCGAAGGTAAAACATTTCAGCAGTACCAAGACAGATTATTGAGAAAGTTGACGAAACTGCTGCCTCCACACTGTAATAGCATACACTTCCCTGGTGATAGATGTGACCATTTGTTATCCACTGAGAATTGTGAACGCCAAAGACTACAAAATATTGGAAAACCACAAAAGGAGTATGACATTACAGATGCAGTGCATGCACCTTCCTTCAAGGAATTAAATGCCATCAGAAAAAAATAGAGCAAACCTACTGACTTACATATGTGAACAGTGGGAGCAGTCTCCCATAACCCACAATTCATGTATTCCTCTGTACATATCTGGAGGTTTCACTGATGAGCTATAAAGCATTCGGGTCAGTTCCGATGGTTGTGTGGTAGTTCCACTCCTCAGCTCAACGCAGGAAGAATGTGACACACGAATAGCCCTACATGCTATATTCAGTGCTGTACACTTAGGAGTCAAAAGAGTAGTTGTATATGGCACTGATACTGACATAATGGTCATCCTTCTCTAGTACTCAAACACACTATTGAACGATGTTCAGCTGTGGATTCAAAAGGCAAATAATTGATGGATACCTATTCACGAAGTTGCTGCTGTACCAGGGACAGACGATTGTAACCTTCAACCTTTCCTCTATGCCTTCTCTGGTAAGGATGATTCCTGCAGCCTCTCTTTGTAAGAAAATGAAAGATATTTAATGTTCGACATAGACTTAACACTGAAATAACAGTTGATATTCAAAATGCAGCTAGAAGGCTTTTAATGACTTGCTACATCCAAGATGTGATGTACAATCTGAATCATTGGCTGCATAGCCAGCTCAACTCTTCCTCAATGGAGGATGTAATCAAGATATGAGGTCCTTGCCACCAACAGAGGATGCGTTTCAACTTCATCTAAAGTGCAGCTTGCTTGTGACATTAGTGCAGAAAAGGAGTCATGTTCCAGTTCCCAATCTACCTAACGTCTGAAGTATGACTGGAGAGTAGATGAACTACTTAAGCCATTACCAATGCTTCTGCCATCGTATCCTGAGGCCACTGATAAGTTCAACAGCTGCAAATGCATCAAGAGTCAGTGTAAGAAGAACTGTTCCTGCCAAAAAGCAAAAGTATCTTGCTGGGCAGCATGTCGACGTGAAGAGAAAACTGAAAAATGTTACCGTGTACAGACATTAGCATTAATTTATACTCAAGAGGGAGATTCAGATAAAAATAATGCTGACTTATAAAAATGCATATTTTACTTTGTATGATTCTGAAAATACAGCAATATATTTTAGCAATAATAGAACGTTGCATAGACTCATAGTATTGAAACTTAATCCGTGATTTTAACCATTATAAGTTTACTAAATTTTAATTAAGTTCACTTGTTACTTTAAATAAATGTTCCCAGGTGTCACAAATGTATAGAATTATCATACACACACACACACACACACACACACACACACACACATATATATATATATATATATATATATATATATATATATATTACCTGCTTAATAAGGTGGAATCAGACGATTTGTTTGGTATGAAAAAGCTCTTACTACCCAATATATACTTAATTAATGCAGACAAGTGAACATAATAACATCACCTTACCATCAGACGTATAAATAGCTTCAACCATCTTTTACTTAAATGTATATATGACAAAAAATAAATAAATAAATAAATAATCAACGTATAGGGCTACGAAAAAGTGAAACACGTAGAATTTAAACATTTGCCAGGAGGCCATTCTTGATTCTGTGAAAGTGGGCAATCCAATCGTTATGAGATTAGTGCCATAAGATTCCCTGGTCCTGAAAGCGGGTATTCAGACAAAATCGTGGTTCTATGTCAATTAGAAGCATATATGAACATATGTTACGATTGGGGAGTTGCGTCAGGAGACTGATTGGGTACCTACGTACCCGAATATATGGCCAGTTTTAAGAGTGACCTACACCGATTTCAGAAGGTTGCCCTCTTGAATCGTATTCTACTAGGATTGAACTTTCATAATCTACAATGAAACCTTTTACAGCATAAAACTGCAATTTTGCCATAAATCAGCCATGGTGCTCCTCGACTACCTATGCATCTTAGGGCACCCATCTGCAAGAGAAAAAAGGGTTGTAGATCGGAGTCCTAGAATAATCAGAGTCCTGGAAGAGTGAGAAAAAATCTTAGGAGAGAGAGAAAAAATCCTGTTAGAGAAATGGAAGGCCTGAAAGGAAAGAGGAAACAATTTTTTGCAAAAGGAAAAAGCGGGGACTCTTATGGAAATATTCTGCAGGGTTCAAGACGTAACAACAAGCCAGAGACAGAGGAAAAGGAATTTTAGTTTTGGACGCGGTTCAAAAGAACAGGAAAAGTTCGGGTGAATATAAATACGGTTCGAGAGAAAGAGCAAATCTAAGGACAAAGAAGCGAAAGTTGAAGACAGCAGGTCTATCCAGTTAAGTGAAAGACGAACAGATGGAAAGAGAGAAAAAGGGTTCAGTCGGAGTGAACGAGATGTAATTTCTCGACGAAAATAAAAACTATCGGAGTGCTCATCGCCGAGGAAGGTAACTGGCTGGCATACCTTGATAGATTACAATTTTTATATCTGTAAGCAATGAAATCTCTTCCATTATACGTATCTGACAAACAGCAAGCTATATTCCTTGTATTGCTTTTTTCTATCGCTCTACCGTCAGAAGTTATGTATTCTCCCAAATATATGTACATATATATATATACATATATATATATATATAATATATATATATATATATATATATATATATATATATATATATATATATATATATCCTTCTTCTTTTTAACGTGCTTTTCCCATTTTTTGTATGGGGTAAGATATACACACACATATATATATATATATATATATATATATATATATATATATATATATATATATATATATATATATATATATATATATATATATATATATATATATATATATACTATATATATATATATATATATATATATATATACATATATATATATATATATATATATATATATATATATATATATATATATATATATATATATAAATTATATATAGTTCTGTCACCCTACAAATACTGCCAATTTTTTCATGTTTGATTGTGGAAGGGTCTGGTTTCCTTTCGAATTATGCTGATCATTAGCATTAGAAATTCAGATGAGAGCAGTAGAAGTCTAAAATAGAATTCCTGCTCCTTACGAAGAAATGAAACCTACCAGGTTGCACCTTCTATTGACGTCCAACACCCTACTAAACAAAAATGCGGTTCTACGTATGAGCACCGATTGACGTTAATTCAGATCGCTAAATTTTATAGCCGGTATCATTTCGCAGAAATATTTCTATTTCCAACGCTCGGGAAATATTTTAATAATCAAAATGAGAGGTTGGGTCTCAGGCGGGGTGTGGGGTGGCTTTAAGGGACTGCGGGGAGGGGGGGGATAAGGGAGAGTAGCGGGCGGCTGATTTGGCGTTGGGACCTGGGAATAAAAGATACTAGTTATTCATTATATCCTAGACATATATATAAGGCAAATGCACATACTATTTACTATTAATTATCTCTTATAATTGCGAAGAAATTGACACTGAATGCAGAAGACCACATATCCCTTGAAATAAGAATTTGGGAATGGTAACCAGGATCAATGAAATTTTCCAGTTCTTGGACTTTAAAATTTATAAAAGTGTCTTCATGTCTATTGTAAGGCTGAGAGAAAATTTTCTGTCGACTTCGTTACAAAGTTAATTTGTCTAAAATACTCTTTTCATTGGTTATCCAGCCCATCATAACTTGTGGTTCGCAAATTAACTATTACCGTAGGGATTGCTTTTGTCTCTGTTAAAAAAACGAGTTTTAGACTTCTCTCAATCCCTGTAAAGTGAAATATTTATAATAGTTGGAAAAGGAACTTACAAAAATACGCGTGGTTCACAAATTAATACTGTTAATCCCACAGTGCATGTGGTGAGATTAAGATATAAGATTCTAATTACTAATAGAAGATACGTGTCCTCACAGATAACTAATTAACAGCCATTAGCCTTCAGTACTTGAAATTTAACATAGTGTTTTATAGAATCTTCGTGATATTAATCACAATTGGAATTCACTATTGCAATGGCCATCCAGCTTACTCTTTCAGAAATATTCGTCACGACTTAAATAAATGAGAAAATCAAACTCAGCCTCTGTTAGGAAATTGTCTCGGCGAGAATATATGAAGAATATGTGACATTCCCCTCTGGAGTGTCAGCGATCTTGATTGGCGATGAATGGTGTCTGGAGAGCGGATTTTTGCCGGGAAACTAATATCCGTTCGGAAAAATCCGGAACACCTGGACTATTCTATGGCACTTGACAAGGTGGACATGACCCGGTGGCCATAAAAGATACCCGGGAATTCCTAAATTCCTATTTTCATTTTGAAACTTGTCTCTCTCTCTCTCTCTCTCTCTCTCTCTCTCTCGGGGCTTTATATATTTATTTATTTATTTATTTTAGTTAGTTTTCTTTTTTGTTTTTTCTTTTTAATCAAATTTATATGTAGTTCTGTTTAGCAGAATTTTATTTTTAATTTTTATAACATAATATAAAAGTGAAAAGATCACATTTAGTATTCGGCATCAGTGACCCTGGTAGTTGTGACGCCAGATAACCCACAATTAATCAATATATCCTTCCTTTCTTTATAACGGCCAAAGGATATTTGTTAGTTAACATAAGCGAAATACAATTTTAATGTATAGCTAAAGTAGGCTAATGACCAACGAAGACTCTATGCTTTTACGACCACTTTATTAAAATGATTCTATGAGCGTTGATGACAAACATATAACCTCACGTATATAGACACACAATGCCCAGAGCTCACGCTTGCTAAGTCTGTGGATCACTCCCGGCCTATTGCGCACGACATCATCTAACTACCAATAGGTACCGAAGTCCACAGGAGTCACAAGATAAACCATAGGACTAGCATCCTCATTTGCGTAAAACTTCCTCTCCTTACAGAACCTGACATTCACCAAAAACCGGCAAAGAACGTATTAGATATAACGTGATGCACTTACTAGTATGCAGATAAAATTAACTTATCTCATTCGTCACATCATCTTTTAGATATCTGACTCGCATGCAAACTCGCTTCTTCAACACTTCCTTATCATGATAACTCCGTACGTGCATTTATGCTAGTGGAGTGAGACGGAAATGTAGCTGACAGCACGTAACAATAAACATTTCAGAATGCATAATGTAAAATAAATTAGAAAACGCATTCATTGTCACCTAACAACAGCAGTGAATTATGTAATGTTAATGAAAATTAGTCAGCAATCTTGAGTATGAAATTGCCTATTTAAAAACACATAAATGAGAAAAATTTATTCAATAACGAAAATCTAAAATCGATAAATGACCAAAGAAAATCATGACGGGATAAAACCTAAATGAATAAATAATAAAACTCTGTAATGTACCAAGCCTTTGTACCGAGGCTGTTGCAGGCTACTAAGTCAACCCAGTGCACCGGTTGTGTTGACCCAGTTACCAAAAACAGTATCACAGCAAATATTTGATACTTCAATCATTGGGGCGAAAGGAGAAGTTGAATGTTCTGTCTGCTTGTATGATATAAGCTTAATATCACCACTATATCAAGGATGAAAATGTTTTAGTAATAGGAGAGAAATGGTAAATATGTTAATACTGCTGGAGATAAAATGAATGAAAAGAAATTGCCAAATCATTCCTGGAAAAATACCCTGAAATATTCTTATTCCAAGCTAATGCTGAAAGATCTAATTAAAAAAACATTGTTAAAGTTAGAAATAACATTTATTATAACAATGGTTCTCAACCAGGGGTGAATTCCCCCCCACCCACCCAGGTGGGAATTTCAGTTTCAGGGGGGGGGGAATGTGACCACAGATTGGCAGACTCAAACTGGCTCTAAGACCACACAAAACGCAGTGTACATCGGTCCGCACTACTGAGAGTTCCCGCTGGGTTTTCTTTCCGCTAGCTCGAGTGTTTGTGTTAGTATTTTGCTGCATATTATTTGGAATGCACCTTTTGAGGCAGACAATTTTGGAAAGGGGGGGAGGCGGGGGTGATGACATTCTGACATATGGTGAAAGGGCGCATGTGCCAAAAAAGGTTGAGAACCAATGGAGGATTGTGGCGCCTCACATCTAAGCATAAAGAAGGGCACTATACTTAACAGACTCAAAGGGAGTTTCCTCTTAAAGAAAACCAAAGAGGAGATTAACATACTGGATTTCCTGTCAACCCGAAGCATTCCAAGTTGCAGAAATTGTTCCGCTCGGCTGAATTTAATATTGCTTCCCAGCATTCATTTACGAGGAATCCTGGAATAATTCTCGAATTTGCTACGTGACAAATGCATAAGCAATTTCCTAGCTTTCGAGGATTTTCGTATTCTTTCGAAACAGGATTTTGCGTATCTCATAAACTTTTGATTTGGCTGCGGATTAAAGTGAATTTATTCATAAAGGAAAGCTAGTAAAAAATGCTCCGAAGTTTCTTCGGCGCAATTGAGTTAACCACCATCCGGTGGTGGCCTGTCCCATATACGACAGACGCACCATTGTGGCTAACTTTAACCTTACATAAAATAAAAACTACAGAGGCTAGAAATTGCTATGTTTGATGATTGGAGGTGGATGATCAACATACCAATTTGCAGCCCTCTAGCCTTAGTAGTTTTTAAGATCTGAGGGTGGACAGAAAAAGTGCGGACTGAAAAAAGTGCGGACGGACAGACAAAGCCGGCACAATAGCTTTCTTTACAGAAAACTAAAAGGGTAAAGTTAAATCCTGAGACCAAAGTATTTTGTTTTTGCGATGTACAATCAATTACTTATTTTTCATGGCAAGTGGCATCCCAGCAGAAATTCAGGTAACAAATAAAGTATCCAATGTATAGATATGTGAACGTAACAAACTAAAGTGGTTTTGCGTGTCCGTGGAAAGGAATAGTCAATATTTTTTGCGAGTAAACTGTGGAATTTTTACCACGAAGCCTAAAAAGCAATAAACAAAAAACGGGAAATTTTACTGATGTGTGAATAACAACCCTGTTTTTGCCAGACGCCCGAGAGAGAGAGAGAGAGAGAGAGAGAGAGAGAGAGAGAGAGAGAGAGAGAGAGAGAGAGAGAGACTTGCGGTGTGGAAAAGTGAGATCTTTTCAAGATTTTTTCCATCAAAGGTAGAGCAAGGGTAGGATGTTTTGCTTGCTATGTTTCCCATTGAATCGTTTATTTTTATTGTGGAAATCTATGTTCTGAAACCGCACTATATTTCTAGCACAAAAATTAACCTTTAATTAAGCGAATTTCACATGCAAAGAGTAATTGCTCCCGGATATATTTAAACCTTATTTGAAGGTTTTTCTTTTTTATGTTTGATAAAAAAGTTATTTTGGAGATATCTAGGGCCTGATAATTCTTGACGAACTCACCTTGCGCTTTTATACTTTATTTGTCGATAGATTTAAAGTTAATTCTGCAAAGGAGATTATCTCAGAAATATTCAAATTGACATTAGATCGTGTCATTTTTATGAACATTTGTCGTTCCTTTATACAAAGCAATGACCCGATATTATTATAAGAATGGAGAGAAATTTTTTTTGAAGATTATCCATATTATGATTAGGTTGGAAATGTCATGTAGATACGGCTGTAATACAAGAAGCTCACTTAAGAACAGTATTTGTTAATTACGATACGAAAATTTTAATTCCATTCTTCTGATGAAGAAAATGACAAAGAAGAGGAAACGAACTGAAAGACAGACGGGAGTGAGGGAAAAGTATACGTCAAAACGTTTTGTTATTCTTAGGCGTGCTCGCCTCCTTTTCCTCCCCCACACGGGAGAATGTGAGTGTCAATTACGCAAAGAGCCAAGGTGTTATAAAAACAGCCATAATTTTCCCCTGGGAGACCGGCTCCCCTCCGAACAGAGGAGATATCCTCATCAGGAATCCCAATGCTCCTTTTCTCTGTCTTGATCTGAATTTTAGTGTTGTTTCTGTTGACAATTATTTCATACGAGCTTAATGGCGAGCGCTACGCAGTGCTGGAACTCGGCGCTGCCAGTCATGTCTCCCCTACCCTTCCGATCCCCTACCTACCCCGCCACCACCCGGGGCGGACAAACAGGTTTGCAGGAGGAGGGTGGATGGTCATGTCTCCCCTACCTTCCCGATCCCCTACCTACCCCGCCCCCATCCTGGAAGCACTTTCCCGAGATGTAACCGAGTACCAGGGCCTTTCCCTGAAAAAAGTGGGACGCCATATCTTAAAAACTGACCACAGAATTTTCTTCAAAATAATCTCGTTAGGTTTTCCACACCCAAATTACTTCTGAAGTACTAATCTATCCTAACGTAGGCGCATGGCCAAAAAACAGGGGCTGGTGCAATACTAGCATACATCTCAGGAATTTGCACCCGGGGCGGACAAACAAGAAAGATCCACTCGGATTTTATTATCATAGATAGATCATCCATATTTTTTAGTATCTCCAGTTCTATTACAGATAAGTGGAACTCGCAGTGAAAATCACAAGCATAGAAGCTAGATTGTAAACCTTTAAAAATCTAACTCAGTGTCGACGGCAGATGTTTACCAAAATCAATTATTACTACTCAATAGCCAACGTGGGCGGGTAAGTGATCAATTAATCAACTATATATCAGTCAGAGAAGTAGATAACTGTTAATTTAGTAGTACTAGTACTCATACTTTCTTATCAACCCTACTTGGAAAAGAAATTCTTAAACATATTCTCTTTAAATTAAATATAAGACCTTGTGAAATTCAAACATCAGTTCCTTTAAACGAAATTAAATAACTTTTCAATGGACTGAGTATGATTATGAGTGAATTATTTTTCGGCCTTTAGGAAAAGATGGGAATAAAGACATTCGGACAGAGAAAAATAAAATTACTGTGAAATTGTTCAATAGACATGCTATGGTATTATGGTTTTATCAAACGCTAAAAAATTATTTATAGTCTAGTGATTGCTTAAGGAGACTTATTTTACGTTACTAAATAGGCCTTTGAGTTGTACGATTCTTCCTATACTCTAATATCTCACAGCTTGAACCCTTTTACCAGGAGCAAAACATGTTGACACGTCTTCCTTTAGCATACAATTTTCCAGTATCATGAAAGGGAAATAGTCAAAGATATTATTCTCGATCATAATTATGGAACTGCTGGAATATCAAAAAAATTCTTATTTACTCCAACTCCTGATAAGTGCTATCAATTTAATCATTATTAATTTTTCGTGGGCTTATTTATTCCTTAACGATTTATTTTTTAGTCAGACATATTTTGAGATTCTTTGCTATTACGATATTCCGTAGTTTAAGATATTAATTTCTCCACTCCTGCTGTCACTCGGCACAAAGGTTTTCTAATATATTTAATTTCATAGCCATCAACAGAATTCATAATCAGAACGAATAGTTCAGTCCCTCGTAATGGAACGTAACTTCATTAAACGTAACAAAAATAAGTTTTACGTGGATTTTCTACTTGCTTTTTGTTGTTAGAGTGGTCAAGGATTCCTGAGATGCATGTTAGTATAGCACCAGCCCCGGTTTTTTGCCATGCCCTTAGGTTAAGTTGGGTTAGGGTAGATTGGTTAGGGTAGATTAAGTTATACTGATACTTTCTGAGTAATTTGGGTGTGGGAAACATAGAGAAATTATGTTCAAGAAAATTCTACGGTTAGTTTTTAAGATAAGGCGTTCCGCTTTTTTTCAGGGAAAAGTTCCGTACTCGGTTACATCTCGGGAAAATACGAGCCGATGACCCCTAGCATCGAAACTCAGTCCTCAACGGAGAAAATAGTATTTGAACCTAATTATTTGGAGAATTAAAGTAAGGTGATTACTGAATTTTCTCGACTCCATCCATTCATTGCTTCCAGTTAATTCCTAGGATTTCCTTTTAGTTTTCTGTAAAAGAAAACTATTGTGCCGGCTTTGTCTGTCCGTCCGCACTTTATTCTGTCTGCAATTTTTCTGTCTGCCCTCAGATCTTAAGAACTACTGTGGCTAGAGGGCTGCAAATTGGTATGTTGATCATCCACCCTCCAGTCATCAAGCATACCAAATTGCAGCCCTCTAGCCTCAGTAGTTTTTGTTTTATTTAAGGTTAAGTTTAGCCATGATCGTGCTTCTGGCAATGATATAGGATAAGGCCACCACCGGGCAGTGGTTAATGTTTCAAGGGCCGCGGCTGTTACAGCATTATACCGGGACCACCGAAAGATAGATCTATTTTCGGTGGCCTTGATTATAAGCTGTAGCGTTTGTACAGAAAACTCGATTGCGCCGAAGAAACTTCGGAGCATTTTTTACTTGTTTCTGAACGCAAGTACAGCACGCAGTGCTGCCAAATTCGCTTCCATTTACTTCCGAAACTGATTAAACTTTGAAGCCTTGTTCACCTGAAGAAATATGTTAATTAATGGTCTTCGGATAATCGTTCAGGATTTCATGAAGTAATGAGTGTAATTCATGCTGATTCGATTTTCTTGTCTAATCATTAAATATACTTGCTTATTTTATTTCCAAGTGCTCATCCATCAGAAAGTTCGAAATAAATGGCATAATTTTGAGTCCTATAATATATTTGCAGACGAAATTGTTAAAAAATGTTGTAATGTGAAGAACAACCCAATTTGTTACAGATAAACGCGTGGTAACAACATAGCTGACGCAAATCATAATGAAGGGATTTTAGCATATTTGGCCCCAGTAAAATTCTGCAAATAAACAGATTTTGTTTTTATAAATGTAAGTTGTATGTTTACGAATACAGGTAAAAACGAGTACGAATCACATTAGTTTTAGTAGTATCTGGACGCAGCATCTGCTTTAAACTGAACAGTTACTGTTTATCTAACCGTAGAGCTTCACGTTTCATTGTCATCCCGTTGGCGATACACGACAAAAAAACGTAGTAAAGCATCGCCACTGTCGTAAAAAAAAAAAAAAAAAAAAAAAAACGTAGAGTATCGCCAATTCCCCTAATGAAAAAGACATCACAGAAATCCCTTCCGAGCAAGCACGGAGCGCTATCTGGCCTCCTTTGAAATCTGCGGTAGTCTCGTCTCGCAGCAAATTTTCCCGTTATCTGAAGTGCCAGAAGTTAGGAACGGTGTTTACGTCCTGTTGTGAGAGAGCTGGGATCTGTTCGCTTCTTGTTGGGGGGTGGGGGGGGACTATTTTTAGCAAGCGCCATTCACCCGGGAATAGACTGGAACGGCCGTGACGGGAACCGTTGTTATATACAAAATAAAAAGCAAAACAAGGTGGGTGGGGAATCATTTTCTTTTTGGCGTCTTTTCTGTCGATTTTTTTTTTTGTGTCAGTAGTCAATGCACTTAACAACTTATTAATAAGAAAATAAAACTTGTTTTCATAAGTTAAATAAAATTATTTTCTATTGCGCATTTATTCGGCGACTTATTCATTTTCCAGCACTTTCCCTACACTACTCATGATTTCCACATTCAAACGGACGCTCTTCGTATCGTACATAAGCACCAATTTCTAGTGATTTAGACATTTTTACAGTAATATTAAAGAACTGTTTAACCACAATTTCTTATTTAGGAAAATTTTAAAACATTCTGTTAATCCTCTATTATTTGTCATAAGTAATTGAATTTTATTTACCTGTATCCTGTATTTTGCAACCACATTACCTAACTAATTCAGCCTCAGATTACGTCGTTCTTGGCGCACATCGATTTCCCTAAGGGCCGCAGCCTGCGAAGCGACTGTCATAATCGTAAATGAAAATACATACTCTGGCTTATAAGGTCATTTGCTGTTTGCAGAAGTTACGCTTGCGTTCCGCCCTGGAAATCAGGTCATCTGTCAATTACAAAGATTTTGATTATCTGATTTCTGCTGTAGAACTATCATTATGCTTGTTGTCAGAGTTATTTTTTTTTAGTAATAAATCTTTCTTTAACAGGGTATAACTACAGTAACAAAAAATAAAACATGGCCACGTACAACCTGTTGCTGGAGAATATTATATTAAGTAGGTGAAAAGTATAACTTAGTTTTACCAGGCCACTGAGCTGATTAACAGCTCTCCTAGGTTCTGACCCGAAGGATTAGACTTATTTTACGCGACTAAGAACCAACTGGTTACTTAGCAACTGGACCTACAGTTTATTGTGGAATCCGAACCACATTATAGCGAGAAATGAATTTCTGTCACCAGAAATAAATTCCTCTAACTCTTCATCAGCCGGCCGGAGACTCGAACTCGGGCCTACCGAGTGATAGGCCACAGCTTTACCGACTCACCCAACGAAGAGCTATTTTAAGAAACCATGAAGAATGTTATATCAACTAGGTGCAGGAACTATGCAGAATGTTACATTAACCAGAAGCAAAGATTATGCACAATACTACATTAACTAGGCGCAGAAACTATGCAGAATGTTACATTAACTAGCTGCAGAAACTACAGAAACTAATTCCTGTGACTAATTATACATGACACCATCAGCAACCACCTCTGTTATCAAGTATTTCTCGGCTATTAACCATCACAGGTTGGGAAAGCATAATCCAGTTAATCAGCTTATTGACCTGGCGCATATGAAGGCTGCAGGGAATGGCATTGTGAAAGAAATGCCATCATTCCAGAGGCAGGAATGAAAAATGGATATTGAAGTTCTTCATTTCCTTTGATACTGTTACCTGCTTCTCTCTCTCTCTCTCTCTCTCTCTCTCTCTCTCTCTCTCTCTCTCTCTCTCTCTCTCTCTCTCTCTCTCTCTCATGCCTTACAAGGCAGTATCTCTTTCTACCAGGCTACATGATATCGAAACATCCTTTTCCGTTTTTCTTTCTATACTAACCTTTAAACGAAGGCCTGTTTTATCTTTACATGTGTATAAATCTCAGCTTTCTTCAGAGAAATGTTGAAGTATTATTATCTGGTCGAGGTTCACGTAAGTAGAATGAATATATATATATATATATATATATATATATATATATATATATATATATATATATATATATATATATATATATATATATACATATATAGCATTTAATAATCACTCTGATAAAATAAGTGATACCATCCCCTTCCCCCTCCCATACACACACGTCCTTTGTACTCATTTACAAGCACATTTACAGGTAATTCTCGCAACTTTCGTATCATCCATTCAGGTGGCACTGAAGCAATTTCCCATTCACGAAAGAGGAACGCTAGGTGACCCAACGTTAATGATCGCAATTTCAACCGAAACGCCCAATCAAAAGGGCCATTCATTATTTCCGAGTATCCGGTCATAGTTATCTTCACTTGTTCCTTCAAGTTATTGTTGCAATGTCACGTCTCTGAAGATTTATGACATAGAATGATGGGAAAGGTACAGCTGTTATGGGGCCAGTTGCCTTTTATTCTACATATTTCCTCTACTAAGGGGTCAGTGGTAAAATAAATCGATTTATGTTATTTACAACGTTAGTTTTTAATGTCACAAATCGATTATGAGGAGGTTCATGATGTTAAGAAATGGAGGGTCTTTTTCTTTGATGTATTTATTTCATCAAATTTGTGTTCTCAGTAATACAAGGCATATTTTCCCGAGATGTTTTCACTTTAATGAACGCTATTCTGTACATAAAATTATAATGAATGAAATCGAAATATTATCTTTCACTAACTCAGTATAATGAACTGCATCTCATTTACAGATATCGGAAACCTATCTAAAACTTCATATTTACTCTTTAACTCCAATGCCATTCACTCAACTGCCCCAGCACTTTTAGAGACGCGCGAAAAGAAAACTAGGGATGCATTTTGTCCTTGTTTTTTCATAACAACATTCCATTTACATATCTCCAGGTGCTCCAGTAAAGAAACATCACACTGTAAACAATTTATATTCATTCTAACGTACTGTTATCTAATTGAGGAACGTTGAAATTACCATTGAGTCGCTCTTAGCATGCCGCTGAAAACGTGGTTTAATTTAGTCATATATCTCCCCGGAGTTTTCAACCTTCCGGGGGTCAAATGTTAACAGAATATTACTATAGGACAGTGAATCTGATATAAAACCAATTAAAGGCCAAAACAAGTAAAAAATGCGCCCAAGTTTCTTCAGCGCAATCGAGTCTTCTGTACATCATATAATCAAGGCCACCGAAAATGGATCTATCTTTCGGTGGTCTCGGTATAATGCTGTATGAGCCCCGGCCCATGAAATTTAACCACGGCCCGAGGGTGGCCTGGCCTATATTGTTGCCATAAGCACGATCATGGCTAACTTAAACTTTCAATAAAAGAAAACTATTGTGACGGCTTACTCTGCCCGCCCGTGCTTTTTCTGTCCGCCCTCAGATCTTAAAAACTACTGAGGCCAGAGGGCTGCAATTTGGTATGTTTGATGATTGGAGGGTGGATGATTAACACACAAATTTGCAGCCCTCTAGCCTCAGTAATTTTTAAGATCTGAGGGCGGACAGAAAAAGCACGGACGGGCAGAGTAAGCCGTCACAATAGTTTTCTTTTACAGAAAACTAAAACGTGATGTTAAGATCCCAGACAAAAAAAAAAAAAAAATAGACAATTGAATGCAAAACCATTTATGTCTGTTACGTTAAAAAGGCTTAATTTATTCATGTTAATGGAAATGTGGAAAACTTTTAAAAATCCCTGGTGGTCTACAAGCGTAGAAATCAGACATATTAAGTGTTTAGAAATGTTGAATTCCTTCCACAGATCTGGCTGTATATACTTGCTGCTCGTCTGAGCTGTTACCTCAGAATACTCGGAACTCATCAGTCCTTGTACGGAGTATTGTTCTCATACGAAAAGGCTCGTCACAGAGCAGAACCAAAACCTTTCTGTCTAGTAAATTATGTACAGTCGGTTACCCAAGTTTTATTTATATTTCAAATAACACCCCTCACGCCCGCCCCCCCACCCCCGGGGAACTTCTTGACTTCTTGATTCTCTAGTCATCACTGTAAATATAAGCATTAAACTTCCATTTATATTTTACCTAATTCACAAACGCAGGGGTTAACATCTTACGCCAATCTTTGGTGCCTATCAATCATGGTTGATGTCTCTGAATTTCCTAAATAAGCTTAGTAAGTTGCTTTAAGATACCCGTGCCTGTCTATCGTGCCACCTTGACACCAATGAAGAACGTAAGAGTTAAAGGGGTAATAAAATATTATTGGTATTAACTGAGGAAATTTGGAAAAGACCTAAATTAAATTAAATATGTTTGATAATGTTGGAGGTGCATTCAGCTAGAAGAATGTGGATGTTGAAATGAATTATTCTCTATAATGCAGATTATAAAGAGATGTAATGCGCAACTATGGAAGAATTTATAGAGAGATATTGAAACTAGCTTACCTTGAATTTTCCCAGCGACGAAATCATTCCTCCGGGCCAATATAGCGGACTGGCATATTATCTGGAAAACACATAATAAAAGTAGATCACTGAAATGTGAATTATTTTTGCGAAAAAATTTAGAGATTCAGTGAAATCTTATCGTAAGATTTAAGAAAAATCAGAATCGTTAGGAAGCATTCAAAAACTTCAAAAACTACAGCCTGAAATTTGCTTGAATTGAATTCGGAAAAGCTGAGGTCATTGTATATTCAAATCAGACCTATACTAACAATTTCTTCTAACTATTTATTATTGAAAACGTATAATTTTATGTGCCAGGCATAATCTCTTCCTCAAACCTATCACACCCTTTATCTTGAGAATCAAAATCCTCTATCTCTCCCTCTCTCTCTGACGGTAATGTGTGAGTAATTAATATAATTGTAGGATTAGATAGCCTCTAATTAATGCTCGAAGTTAATTTACATACTCTGTTCATCAGCACACTTCTAGTTCAGGTCTTTCAACCTCTATTACTACTAAAACGGACCGAGAGAGAGAGAGAGAGAGAGAGAGAGAGAGAGAGAGAGAGAGAGAGAGAGAGAGAGAGAGAGAGGCACACAGACAGACAGACGAACAACACCAGCTTCCAAACCAAAAGATAAAACATGGCTCTTAAAAAGGATGAAAGGAGCCTAAAGTTTAATGGATTCGGAAATGATACCGAAGGAATTTGTGGCCTTGTTTGCGCCCTGATGATTGTGAATGATGAAGGACTGTGGTGTAAGTCACCAGACAGCGCTCACGCGGACACTCAGGTGCAACGGCTCATATAGATTAGAATGATAAGAAGCGTCGTAAATTTCGACAGATTTATTCGGCTTCGTAATTCATTCTTGTCCTCATATTTTATACCGTGGGCTTTAGGAATGTCAGTCAGGGATTGGACATGAGTTTGGAAAGAACAGATGAAAGAGGAGAGAAGCAAGCAGATTTTGCCTTTGTGTGAATGGACTCTCTTACTGTCTAATTAAGAATTGACTGCGAAAGATAAATTGGGTGATTCCCTTTTAAATAAAAGAGACTTTTACACTCAAACATATGCAGGAGAGAACGAATTGGAAGAGAACAGAGTAACTCTGATAATAACCCTCAATGATCAATTACTTTGATTTTTTATTGTCTGTATAAATGCTTGTTATTTATAAGTAATATGAAAGTATTTTCAGCAAACAAAAGGCACATCCTTTGAATTAGAGGAAACAAATAAAATGAAAAACCTAAAAAGGCATATTAGTTATCCTATTTTAAGTCATATTTTTTACGTTTATGATTTTAAATTCTTTCCTTCTTTCTTAGAATCTTAGAATTGTAGACAGCGTCAACAGACCATAAACCCAAGAGGGTTCCAAAGGGGAATCAGCCTGCAGAGAGAGAGAGAGAGAGAGAGAGAGAGAGAGAGAGAGAGAGAGAGAGAGAGAGAGAGAGAGAGAGAGAGAAGTTATAGGAAAAGGTGATAAATAAATAAATATGAGAGAATGGCAAATAAAACCGATACACCTGAAATTCAGATGTCAGCAGAGAGCAGGAATGAAATTGCTCCTTCCTTAAATATTTGGAGATCAGGTGATTCCACAACTGCACTAGGCAATCTATTCCACGTTTCGATTGTAGCCAAGATAAAACTCCTAGCAAACTGAGTAATATTCAGCATAGTGGTTCAAGCAAAAGCAGGTGGGTCAGGTAAAGAACATTGCGGGGGATGTTTGTCGTTGTAGTGCAATTTATGTAAGAAACATAAATTAACTTACTTTGCGTCTATGCCACAAGTCAAATTAAAGAGTTGGCAAAATAAACTTAACTGATGACATAACTCTATCCAAGATTTTTAGATTTACGGGCATTTCTTAAGTCGATACGTTCCTCTCGAAATACAGCAGCTAATATTGATGTATTCTTTATGTATTCACTGAGTGACTGTTACTTTTATTCATACAGTTGCAAAGCACTGTATTTTATTTATTACGATATACGAAAAATTTCCTTGATGATGTTTAACCGATGTAAGGAGAATAGATTAATGAATGATGGATCATGGTAATATAACTAATTTTACTCAACAGTGTCATTTCAATACATTCCGTAGAGTTTATATAAAACTGTAATTTATAGGGTTTTGGACGAAAAAACAGAGACAAGGAAAATATTCTGGTGAATGTAGGATATTGACTAAAAGGCAAGTCAGGATTTCAACATACAACAGGAGGAAAAAAATTGTAGATTTCTGCTTCTAAGTTGAAAGAAAAAATATGCAATTTACTGGAAAGGAAAATGTTGACAGTTCTGCAATTAGGGAGGTCAATGGACAACCATGTAATAAGGGGTCAATGGACAACCATGTAATACATCTGAGAGAGAGAGAGAGAGAGAGAGAGAGAGAGAGAGAGAGAGAGAGAGAGAGAGAGAGAGAGCCATGATTCAGTGCTGTCAAATAATGTCAGTCAAAATGAAGACCAAATGTTAGATTTAGAAAGAGTGCAAGAGACAGAAATAAAACTCATTTGACAAAAAATAAAATACAAATAACTAAAACTGACGAAGAAAGATTTTTACTGCAACCAATCAAAATGTGACGAGAAAGACAAAGATACAGAGAATAATGAATAAGATCTAACATAAATGATTCTTTGCACATTTATGAATCATGGATGAACCCATTATGCAGGAAACTTCTGTAAAAAAAATTCCATCTTAGAAAGATCCTTTTAAATATAAAATGTTCTTGGGTCACTGTCAAACCCGCTAAAACTAACTGTATAATAACTTGCATAATTTTTAGGATCTTATCTTTTTCACTTACCATAACAATTGCAGGTAGTAGTTATTTTTAAGGTTCACATTTACAACAATCATCGGTTGAAAGTAATGGCTTCTTACAATTGGTTAGTGTTTTGCACGTGAAAGCAGTTTTCACATACAAAAAAACACTGAGGAACTGTAAGAGTCCATTAGAATAATAAAAATGTGTTTCTTCTAAAGTAAAATATTTCTTGAAATGCTCATCTGGTATTGGAGAACCTATCTTATATATTCATATGCAAACCTCCAATCCACACATTTGCACTCGGACACGTTTCTTTTAAATAAAAAAGCGTTATTTTGATCGTATACAAGGAATATTTCACACGCTCGTGAAAATCTGCACTACGACCAAAATTACCAAATATATGGCATTGGCCATTCTCGGGAAAATTCCTTCTGGTTTCAAATGACTGTCATAAGCGTTACGGTTCATAAATCCTTTAGGAATCGAAGCCTAGTGCGCCATAAACCTGACTTTGCCTAAGCCTAAGTATCACTTCTGTCTTTTCCTACGAGGCGCGTTCTCTCTCTCTCTCTCTCTCTCTCTCTCTCTCTCTCTCTCTCTCTCTCTCTCTATACTCCTCTTCTCGCTTTGTCGTTTATGCGCATTCTCCTTTATGGTGTGAAACACAAAAGGAGTTTTTCTTCTTGGACATAAATTGCGTCATTCTTACGTTGTCCAGGTAAGTGTGCGAAGGGGAACACAAATGCGAAAGAAAAATGACATTTCGTTTGATAATGGGGATGGAGACATTTTCACGAAGAAACTGGGTACAGATGATGATGGTAAACATAAATGGGTGGTCATACAATGGTAAAATGTAAAAATAACGTTATACGAGATTATACAAGTGGGCTTTCTCGAAAAGTAAGAATTCTCTCTCTCCCAGAGAGAGAGAGAGAGAGAGAGAGAGAGAGAGAGAGAGAGAGAGAACTGAATAGTATACAAAACAGTGGCAGTGCATAATTATGGAATAAATAGTTCTGGAATATTGCGCGGGTGACGCTTATGGAGGACTTGGCAAACTGTTGACCGAAGGAGGAAATTGCAGTGTATGGTGGAAGCTTTTTTAAAATGTAGAATTGTCAACTAATGCTAGTAAATGTAACTTCATGAGAATGTTCATTTATAAATGCTATCATGAAAGGTACGAAAAAGACTCTATTTCCTCGTGCATTTATGATTTTTGGTAAATGCTATTGATGGTTGTAAAGTCGGGGAGAGCTCTAAAACACAAACAAGGAAAAACAAGCAAAAATTGGACCGAAGAACTTCTGCGCAATCGAGTTTTCTGTACAGCGTATAATCAAGGCCACCGAAAATAGATCTATCTTTCGGTGGTCTCGGTGTAATGCTGTGTGAGACGGGGCCCGTGAAACTCTCAGCCGGCCGTGGTGGCCTGTCCTATATCGTTGCTAGATGCACGATTATGGCTAACTTTAACTTTAAATAAAAGAAAAACTACTGAGGCTAGAGGACTGCAATTTGGTATGTTTGATGATTGGAGGGTGGATGATCAACATACCAATTTGCAGCCGGCTAGCCTGTGTAGTTTTTAAGATCTGGGGGCGGACAGGAAAGTGGAGACAGAAACCTGAAAAGGAAAAAAAAAGCGTTAAAACTGCAAACTTGACTAAATCAAGGGTAGATAAAACATCAATCATTAATTTAACAATTTTTAAATTGATACTAAAATGGTATGGTTTTGTTAATGGGCTTGTTAATATAGTCGTCCATAAAAAAGTGCCGTGAGGACAAAACTTTCCAAAAAAGAAATGGACTAAACTACCCTAAGTTTACTGGGTACAGAGAGGATATGAAGAGCATAATTCGATCTGGGTCCTTTGAGAGATGGTATGGGGAAAAATGGAGAGGGTGCAAGAATGAAAAATGGAGACAAATACAGACTTTTTTGGTTGCGTGCATTTATGGTATAATGGATAATTTATACGTATCTCTAACTCAAAACAACTAAAAGCAATAATAATGTTGTAGCAATGAATAAATGACCATAAAAATCTATTGGCAACTCTCGCTTCAACACCATTTTGAACAGCATCAAGTATCGGTTTCCAAAAAATTCTCTGAGCTGGAAGTGATAGTGAATCAGTGTCAAAACTGAACACCAGGAAACAAAATTACTTATTTGAAACTCTCTGACGTTGTAAAGTGTTTTTTTTCTAGTTTGTGGAAGATTGGACACGTTGCCAATCGCTGAAAGCAAGTGTTACTAACAAAAAACAAGTGAAAAAATGCGCCGAGGTTTCGTCGGCGCAATCGAGTTTTCTGTACAGGAAAGAATGTTGTATGAGCCGTGGCCCATGAAATTTTAGCCACGGCCTGGTGGTGGTCTGTCCTATAGCGTTGCCAGATGCACGATCATGGCATAATTTTAACCTTAAATGAAATAAAAACTACTGAGGCTAGAGGGATGCAATTTGGCATGTTTGATGATTGGAGGCTGGATGATCAATATGCCAATTTGCAGCCCTCTAGCCCCCGTAGTTTTTAAGATCTGAGGGTGGACAGAAAAAGTGCGGACAGACACAAAAAGT
>NC_089790.1:22747500-22750000 GCF_040412425.1 Macrobrachium rosenbergii
TCTTACGGCCGTTATAGCCTATGTAATTAGCTATGCATTAAAAAGTCATTTGTCATTAGATATAAATAGTGATGTATGTGTATTGTAAGCCATTACGACATACTGTATATTTAATGAATTTCCTTTACATAAGAAGCCTGATCTTGAGAAACTGTTAACGCTTCTCTAAAGCGTAGTTCAAAATATCGATAAAAGAACTGATAGGCAAATGGACAACCTGCAAGATATAATTCAATCAGCAGTTTCTTGTCTAAATGAAAAGATCAGCAAATCAACCGCCAATTTCAATAACCTACGTAAAAATCCAATTCTTGGCCAACTAATTTCAAGCACTGAAAAATAATTACGATTTACCGAGTAGTAAAATAGGAAAGGGATAATTTTTAGAAAAAAAAAATTCATACAGCATTTAACCCCGGGGTTAATCCGCGGTTGGGAAATCCGGATTTACTAAGTAAGCTATCTATTGAGTGTTAGAGTCTAATATTCATGAGGATTGACCTAGGATTAATTGACCCCATACCGAAAGGCTAATCTCCTTGAATCCATTTGGGAATCCCTTCTCTGCAATAAATATATCACTGGGGTTTGGCTATAAGCATTGACATGTGAATCAGGTAAAAATATATTACCATCTCTAATTTCAATTTTATCTACATAAAGATATAGGAGAGAGAGAGAGAGAGAGAGAGAGAGAGAGAGAGAGAGAGAGAGAGAGAGAGAGAGAGAGAGAGAGAGACTGAAAATATATTCACATCTCTAATTTCATTTATATTTGCATAGAAATACAGAGGAGAGAGAGAGAGAGAGAGAGAGAGAGAGAGAGAGAGAGAGAGAGAGAGAGAGAGAGAGAGAGAGAGAGAGCATAGAAATACAGGAGAGAGAGAGAGAGAGAGAGAGAGAGAGAGAGAGAGAGAGAGAGAGAGAGAGAGAACTGAAAATATATTCACATCTCTAATTTCATTTATATTTGCATAGAAATACAGAGGAGAGAGAGAGAGAGAGAGAGAGAGAGAGAGAGAGAGAGAGAGAGAGAGAGAGAGAGAGAGAGAGAGAGAGAGAGAAATACAGAGAGAGAGAGAGAGAGAGAGAGAGAGAGAGAGAGAGAGAGAGAGAGAGAGAGAGAGAGAGAGTTGGTATGCTGCTTTGATATTTATGAATAATACCATGAATATCACATGCACATTTTATAGGTTCCTATGAAATACTGCAGAGAATAAACATGGAGTGATCAGGGTCAAATATAGATCTCTAATAGTCCAGCCATTTATCCTTTGTTTAATCAACGAAATTTGTAATAAAAATGAAATTTCAATTTTGAACACTGTTTTTTTTAACTGCGACTCTTGAATAATAACAAAACGTGATATATAAATCGCATGCCCATACCTAAGCCAAATATGTTTCAATAAGAGATATAAATGTTGCTGGTAAAGAATGTGAACGGTCCTTTAAGTAATTTCGGAAGAGTGATACTTTTATTGTGTTGTGCTTGATAGATTGTTGATCAGGTAGAAATCTAGATGGAAAAGAACTTCTATTTAAAAGTAAGTATTTTTTTTTTTTGGTAGTTCTTGAATGCTGAACAGTGAAAAAAACTGTCATATTAATATTAACTAAGACAATACACATAAGTGGGCATATAGCTTATTATAGCCATCATCATATATTTTCACTAAGGCTAACTAAAGAAGAAGGCAGTTAATGATAACGCATGTAGAGGGTCTTTTATTTTATGTTATCAGTCGCGTCCAAAAACGGCAAAGTTTCTCTAAATTCTTTGTATTTGATATCGGTTCGATGTTCAGATGAATTCATAAAATAAATTTCGTTGATGATAAATCTGATGTTAATTTGAAGTTAATTTAAAAAATGCCATGAAACCCGTAAATCGCGATATGATTCTGGTGGTTACGAACCATTCGTAAATACCATATTCTAACTTCTCACCGATTCGTACTTTATCAAATCTTTCCCTGAATATATCTTAAAAAGTTCAGCGGTTGGAAAATCACATGTTGCAGTAAACAGTAACATCATTACTGTCAGGTTCAACCTAGTTATAAACGTGGTCATTCGATGAAGGTCGATCCATTAGGAAAATCCCATTAATTTTAGCCTGAATTTGGGTGACGCGGTAATAACCCCATCAGCATGTGGTCTGCGAACGAGTCAATTAGGTCTCAAAGCCAACCGGTTTAGGGGACTGAAATTGCTACCTCCAATTAATGTAGCCTCGTCGTTAGCGAGAGACGTAGCTTAACGACGCTAATCAAAAGATGTTGGATAGAATGATACCTTATGCATTTAAACGTTTCCGGTAATGACCATCATTCCGTCATTCACATTGGTTCATTCTCTGGCTATAAACTTCAACTCTTATCGTTTTACCTTTTTAAGTAATAGATAAATCATCATTAAACTTGCCTGAGCTGCTGTTTTATATTTCAGTTCACATGCAATGGAATATTTTATGAAAACACGACGCAGTCATTTATGC
>NC_089790.1:22752500-22772500 GCF_040412425.1 Macrobrachium rosenbergii
ACAAATGTTTCGGAAATATAATGCTACTCTTTACTTCATAATTGTTTTCTAATGGGCAACCTTTGCTGACTCTGAATTCAGTTTTAACAGTAATTTGTCATTAACTCTTGTACGTGAGTACGCGTGTGTGTTTAGAGAGAGAGAGAGAGAGAGAGAGAGAGAGAGAGAGAGAGAGAGAGAGAGAGAGAGAGAGAGCATGTATCAAGAGAAGATTAATCATTGTTACATCACAGATGAGTCTCCCCTCTTGAGGTCAAAGATAATTTTGTTTTTGATAAAAAAGAAGTAAAAAATGCAGCGAAGTTTCTTCGGCGCAATCGAGTTTTCTGTACAGCGTATAATCAAGGCCACCGAAAATAGATCTATCTTTCGTGGTCTCGCTATAATGCTGTATGAGCCGTGGCCCATGAAACTTTAAACAAGGCCCTATGGTGGCCTGACCTATATCGTTGCCAGAAGCACGATTCTGGCTAACTTTGCCCTTAAATAAAATAAAAAAAAATACAGAGGCTAGAGGGCTGCAATTTGGTATGTTTGATGATTGGAGGGTAGATGATCAACGTACCAATTTTCAGCCCTCTAGCCTCAGTAGTTTTTATGATCTGAGGGCACAGAGGAAAAGTGCAGACAGAAAAAAGTGCGGACGGACAGACAAAGCCGGCACAATAGTTTTCACTAAAATTAAACAAAAACAAAACACAAAAAACAAGAAATTGCTTACCTGTGACTTTTCCATTCGCAACTAATGCAGGTGTGACACCAGGTACCTGTCGAAAAAGAAGTATTATAAATAACATGTACAGCTTTTGTCGTCTGGAAGGCTTAACTCGACTACTCTTTATCCATTTGTATGTTCGCATGTGCTGCTTATTACCAGTTTCCTTGGAAATGTCTTATTAGAACGAAACATTTAACAATGTATTCTGATTTCCTTGTTCTTTACGATAATTTGTATTTTCATACATTTGGGTCATTATTAATACTGTTTACATCTCCAAATGTTTAACCTCATTGTAGCTTATACTAACATTTATGTGTCGTTGAACCTGTGCTGAAAAGTAAAATTTCTATTGCCAATTCAAATTTGCGCTTCTTTGAGGCGTGAAGCATTAGTTTATGAATCTTTTCTTTTGTTGATTTTAAAGAACACTTCAGCATAATAAATCAGTTACACTATCATTCCAAAACGCAAAACATCTCTAAATATACTTCATTTCTATTTTTCAACTAGAGGAACATACTTCTTTTATGATTTGTTTGAAAAAACTTTTAAAATATTGTCAGCTCCAGTGATCGAAAAACAGAAGACAAGTAGTTTCTTCACTGGAATCACTAATTAATAATACATAACAAAGATAGTGTTGATTTTAAATAACACCTCAACATGAAAGATCCTATTCACGTCACAAATCTGCTATATCTTAACAGGACGCATGTAACGTGAATAAGTGAATAAAGTCTTTTGATATTATCTACACCAACTGAATAATGTTTTTTTAGACAGCCGTTGTGTTTTTATTTAAAGTCTCGTGCAAGTTAAATTTATTGTTCACTTTTGTCTGCCACGATGTAGAACAGGTAAAATATCATTCTATTTCCAAAGAATCTCTCTTCGATTAAAATGTCAGACAGAAACTTTGAAGGACACGTCTTGGATTTCGTCTGTCTGTCTGTCGTTCTGTCGGCGCAGTCTTACACAAGTCTTACAATGACAGATTATATAACTATTTCACCTGACTTATATATGTGTGTGTGTGTGTGTGAGTTAATTCACTCAGAAACATGAAGGACATTTGTGTCGTCGACACTCCCTTACTCAAAAATTGATATGACCTTCATTAGAGTAGGAAGTAACTTGGCCCTGCTTATGGATGAGTAATAAAGCAGTTTACCAATGCTGACGTATGTCGAAGGAGAGTTGTGCGTTTTATAAAGTTATTCGGAAAATAAATGGATAAAAGAGCGATTACTATATCCAAATAAAATTAAACAAATTAATAATAACATTCTGAGAAGGTAGCAAGGTTTTATAAATATAAGGATGTGAAAAATCAATCCCCTTAAAAAAGTATTTAGCAATGAGTTTACTATGAACAGACCAAAAATTGCAATGCTTGAAAGAAATTTCAACAAAATAAACTTAAACGAATAAAACAAGTTTAAAGTATAGGTTATCTATCATGAATTACAAAGGACATATTGCCATACTGAAATAACTGTTTACAATCATGGATGTTGTTGCAATAAGCCCATGTCCTATAATTAGAAATGACATGAAATTTTCATTGATAATTATATCACTGCCTTCCCATTGAAGACTTCTGAGGTAGTTTTGTTATATCGAAAGAATTGCTTTTCATTCCGTCGACCACTTCAAATTAACTTTTGCAAAGATGGTCAGAATAACTTATTCAACAACGAGACGTCTTCGTTTCTCTCTTACACGTATCACAGCAAAGATGTGAGTCAACTTCCAACGGAATGTCAAATATTTTTTCATTTTCTACAGTTACAAGAATTCATGTCACACCACGGACCTCTGTTGAGGCACATGAGAAATTTGCATTCTGTAAGACACTTGGCATTCAAGGTGCCCTGAATTGCTTTATATATGCAGTTCTGCATATAATGCACGAGATTCCGAAATATAGAAAGTTTCCTGGAGTTAACAAATGTTTAAAAAAACGATCGAGCTAGTCATGTTGCACCTGAAATAAACCCAAATATAAAAATAAGACTATTTTCATTTTTAAAAATTACAAAAAACCATTGTGGGAGGATGATAATTAAACGAAAGATTTCAAAAAAGAAGGGAAAAAAGAAAGAAATATATATTTACGTTCCGTTACGGGAAATACCAGGAACTGTATTTACATATGTATGTTTTTTTGCTCAATATACATGTGTTGAGTATTAGCAGAGCTGGATCCAGAATAATTTGTCCGGTATATGTCTAACGGTAATTATTTTTTTACGATATTGTAAAATATTTTTGAATTCTATATTTATATCACATTTTTCCAATATATTTTGTTTACTTAAATGACAGATATAAGAAGTGAATACTGAAATTACGGCAACGAATGAATTCCTTTGTTAACATAATAGTGTAGTTTGATGAATTCATAAGGATATATACGATAGATGCTCATACCAGTTGTCTGAAAACTCTAGATGGATATTTTCTGTGATTCCAACATCAGGTTTCCTCATCTCTCTCTCTCTCTCTCTCTCTCTCTCTCTCTCTCTCTCTCTCTCTCTCTCTCTCTCTATATATATATATATATATATATATATATATATATATATATATATATATATATATATATATATATATATATATACACTGTATATTTATCTATTTATCTGCACAATCTTCGCACAACTATACGATCCATCTCTCTACATTTGTAACCATACGTAAATCGCCACTGAGCAAACGTTGCAATTCACGTCACAAAGGAGAGATCCTCGCATCGCCATTGTTTCTGTTGACACAGAGGCTTCCAAAAACCAATGACTGTCTGGCAAGGACGGCAGGAAAAAAACCACCGGGTTGTTCCGCTTAACTTTTATATAATTCTTTTGCATGACGATTCCATTCATGCCTTTTTGAATTCGCTCGGCTGCTCTCGTAAAATGGGACGGTTTGTGGAAGAAGGAGAGGAGAGCAGAGGAGAGGAGAGGCCGGGAAAAGAAACCGGCACCGGACGGCATTTTTTTTTTTTTTTTTTTTTTTTTGTTAAAGGGTCCACGTCGAAGAGATAGAGAGACGTGAGTCATCTGAACCTAACTTATGTTACTTTCGATTATCTAAATTATTTTACCCTTTAGGTGACAAATATCCTGATTATTGACCAATGAATATTATATTTATCAGTTTATTTGTATGACTCAATACAAAAAGTACATCTTATGAACAATCTGCTTGAAAAAGAAGCCTAATGCTCTGGCCTATTTCAGATTTCACTGGCAAAATAAAACCCTAGATAATAAATAGGCTTATGCACCCAAGATACCTGGCATTTCTCTCTAAATTGTACAGTGATTTTCACTTCTCTTGGTATTTTACGGGAGTAGCCTCAATGGAAGCTCGACAAGTACAGTATTATAGGTCTGTGTGTCCAACTGCCTCTGTTTTCTGTCATGAAAATTAGAATGGGAACCTTTCCAGCAAATATTTTCCTTACTTATTATGAAATCCTGTATTTCTGATGAGATAGCAGTGAATAAACGTATTTGCTGAATTATGTACTGGGCTAAGGGTAATATGTGTTAATGGAGAACGTTTGGTGACATGAAGATAGACAGTTTGCGTGTGTGTGTGTTTTAACCTAATGTGGAAAATATTGCATTATGAACTCATATCCTATTTCCATTGCAGAATTTTTTGAAGTGTAAATTAATTTTAATTTTTATCAAGGCCATATCAAGCCTAAACTGTGATCTGGGATTCTCTTGGTAGTAAATGAATTATCAACATGAGGTGTATGAAGAAAATTATGCAAATATTTTCCATACTGATGAAAGAGATATTTGACTTGCAAGATTCAAAGGAAAACTCTACGCCTAGCTTATTTACATAATGAATAAGATGATCTAAGTGACTGACTGAGCAGCTAAGAAAATCTGAGCTCCTCGGTGTTATACTGTATGAGTGTTTCTGTTTCTTCAAAAGATAAAAAATCCTTCAAGTTACTTATATTGCAGTATCACTGAATTGCTTCTAAGGATATTTGCTAATTCTTTTACGATTTTAATCTCAATGTTATAAGTTTTTTTTATATTTCTAACCTAACCTAACTTAACCTAACCTTTCTTTCTCGCTCCCTCTCATCATTTGTTTGTCTGCCTGTCTGGCTCGCTCGCTCTCTCTCTCTCTCTCTCTCTCTCTCTCTCTCTCTCTCTCTCTCTCTCTCTCTCTCTCTCTCTCAAAGAAAGTAGTTCATTCTATCGCAAAGCCGCTCGCAGTATTATTAAGACAAAATGTAGATACAGGCAAGATTTATGATGAACATAAATTAGCATATATTACCCCTATTTTCAAAAGTGGATTAAGACTAGAGGCAAGTAAATAGGCCTGTGAGTCTAACATCACATATTATGAAAGTGTATGAAAGGGTAATGAAGAAAAATATAATGAAACATTTAATGAAAAATAGTTTGTTTAATATAGGACAACATGGTTTTGTGCCTGGAAAATGTACACAAACCCAATAGTTAGTCCACCATGAAAACATATATAAAAATATGATAAAGGAAAATGATACAGATGTGGTTTACCTAGACTTTGCAAAAGCTTTTAACGAGGTAGACCATAATATTTTAGCAAAAAAAATTAGAAGGCATAATATTGTGGACAAAGTAGGAAGATGGATAAAAGAATTTTTGCGTAACAAGAAAACAGACAGTGATTGCACACGATGAGAAATCGGATGAAGCTAAGGTAATATCCGGTGTGCCACAAGGTACGATGTTAGCTGCATTGCTGTTTGTTATTATGATTGCAGACATAGACAGTAATGTTAAGGACCCGGTAGTGAGAAGTTTCGCCGATGACACAAGAATAAGTAGAGAAATTACTTGTGATGAAGATAGAAACTCGCTACAAAGAGACCTAAACAAAATATATGAATGGGCAGAGGTAAATAGGATGATATTTAACTCTGATAAATTTGAATCAGTAAATTATGGTGATAAAGAAGGAATGCTATATGCATATAAGGGACCTAATAACGAGACAATCACAAATAAGGAAGCAGTTAAAGACTTTGGTGTGATGCTGAATAGGAATATGTTATGCAATGATCAAGTAGCAATACTATTGGCAAAATGCAAAGCAAAGATGGGAATGTTGTTCCGGCACTTCAAAACAAGAAAAGCCGAACACATGATTATGCTTTATAAAAGGTAAGTAAGTACTCCACTTGAATATTGCAATATGATATGGTACCCACACTACCAAAAGGATATTGCACAAATAGAGAGTGTACAAAGGTCCTTTACAGCTAGAATAGAAGAAGTTAAGGACCTAGACTACTGGGAAAGACTACAATTCTTAAAATTATATAGTCTCGGAAGGAGAAGAAAATGCTACATGATAATACAGGCATGGAAACAGATACAAGGAATTACCGAAAACACCATGGAGCTAAAAATATCAGAAATAGCAAGCAGAGGTAGATTAATAGTGCCCAAAACTATACCAGGAAAACTAAGGAAAGCACACAGGACATTAATCCACTACGCACCAGCATCAATAATGCAGCGATTATTCAGTGCATTACCAGCTCATCTGAGGAACATATCAGGAGTGAGCGTAGATGTGTTTAAGAATAAGCTCGACAAATATCTAAGCTGCATCCCAGACCATCCAAGATTGGAAGATACAAAATATACCGGAAGATGCATTAGCAATTCTCTGGTAGACATCAAAGGTGCCTTACACTGAGGGACCTGGGGCAACCAGAACGAACCGTAAGGTCTGTAAGGCCTGTAAGGTCTCTCTCTCTCTCTCTCTCTCTCTCTCTCTCTCTCTCTCTCTCTCTCTCTCTCTCTCTCTCATTATTTGTCTGTCTGTCTGTCTGTCTCCTTCTCTCCCTCTCTCTCAGTTCCATAATCATCCTATATTTTTAATTCTCTCTCTCTCTCTCTCTCTCTCTCTCTCTCTCTCTCTCTCTCTCTCTCTCTCTCTCTCTCTCTCATCATTTGTCTATCTGTGTGTCTGTCTGCCTGTTTGTCTGTCTCTCATCATTTAGCTGTCTGTCTGTCTCCTTTTCTCTCTCTCACACTTCCTTAATCATCCCATTTTTTAATTCTCTCTCTCTCTCTCTCTCTCTCTCTCTCTCTCTCTCTCTCTCTCTCTCTCTCTCTCTCTCTCTCTCTCTGTTTTCCCTTAACAACGCCCTACATTCTTCAGCAAGAAAAGGGTTCTTCAACACGTGCCCTGTCCTCGCCGGGTTCCATCCCTGAGGGCATGTCAGCTTATCTTGACTTTACTTGGCGCTAAATTAAATTGTGGCTCCTTAACTCTTCTTCGTAAAGGTCGTTGTATTTAAGGTTCCTTCTTTTCCAACAAAAAATGGGGAGGACTTGGAGCGTGTTTATTTATATACGTCTTTATTTGATTGTTTATACGTTTGTTTATTTAATTCTATTCTTTTATATATTTATCCATTTATTTATTTATTTATCTGTTTGTTTATTCATTTACTTATTTATTGTTTATTTCATCTGAACTAGGTCAAGGCCTAGTAACATATCCCTTGAGATATATGTGACTACATGCATAATAAATAAAAACTCACGCGTACACACACACATACAAACTCGTGCACACACATACATACATACATACATACATACATACATACATACATACATACATACATACATACATACATACATACATACATACATACATATATATATATATATATATATATATATATATATATATATATATATATATATAAGATTCCAGTCTCGTTAATAGTGCAGTGGTAAAACTCATGGCCATTCGGCATGAATGGCTTCAGGAGAGACTTTAAACTGGTTCATGTTTTTATCCAATATGCTTCTTTCTCTAATCATTTGCATAAGCGCAAAAAGCAACGATTTACATTAGTTATAATACAAAGCATTTAAACAACAATATGTACATCCTGAAAAGGTGATAATCTCACATCTTTCAAAGACTACCAACAAACAAACATTGACACCACTGGCCTTTGCGATACGACACGGGGACACACGTTTCTACCACTGGGAAATAAAAGGAAGGACATAGCTAGACGCAGGGCTGTACAATATGGATTTATGGGTTTAAAAAAGCGGAAGCCAGAAAGAAAACCATACCAAGTTTGCCATGGAAGGAGAAAAACATCCGTATAAAGAAAAGAAAATACATTTACTGATACTTTGATTTTCTTCTATAGAGTGGATAGTCTGGTGGCAATTAAAGATTCACAGCTGTGTAGAGGAATGTTTCATGAGGCAGCGAGTTACTGGAAATTTTCATTTTGCTCATTTCAATTATGCAATGTGTTTTGCACATTGTTTGTGATAACTGTAGAGAGAAAGAAGTTCATTTTTATATCTATATATATATATATATATATATATATATATATATATATATATATATATATATATATATATATATAGATACATATATATGTACATACATATATACTGTATACATATATATATATATATATATATATATATATATATATATATATATATATATATATATATATATATATATACATGCATACATATATAATATATTCATATATATATATATATATATATATATATATATATATATATATATATATATATATATATATGTGGGTGTGTGTGTGTGTGTGTGTGTGTGTGTGTATACACATACATAAACTAGATACTATAGCTCCAGCCTTCTGAAACACGCCGAAGCAATGTCGAATCCTTGTTATGCGAACAAAACTTTCGCAACTCTAACAGGAAAACTTCATCACCACATGGACTGCACTTTCTCCTCTAACCTGCATCCCAAATTCAGGTTCTTAGACTCTGTTAAAGTCTTTTCATGACGCCTTTACTACTTCATTCTTTTCCCATTTTGCTGTCGTTCTTGTCGCACCAGAGCCTCCGAAATCTTTTGCCAGGCTAAATGAATGGCCGAATTAATTGAATAAACCCAAATTAGTTGCACTTCCTTCTTTTTTCAGTTTTACGTATGCGTTGCCGGAAAGACATTCCTACAAATTTGCGCACTTTCTCCTTTCTTTTTTGGACGTGATTTGCTTCGTTTTCACAAACGAAATTTTCTCTTTTATACGCCCCACACTTGCTCCACCCTTTCTCCTTTCTATTTATGTAAGAGACTTCCATATTTCCTGTCTCTCTCTCTCTCTCTCTCTCTCTCTCTCTCTCTCTCTCTCTCTCTCTCTCTCTCTCTCAGCATCTTATTTTGTTCTCTTTGACTTTCAAATGCCATAAAACCTCTTAATCCACAACTGAAAATATTCCCTTGGGTTTATTTAATATATACTATTTAATGATTAATCTTTAAAAGAAGAAATAATCCGAACTCAATAGAAGCCAATTCTATATTTCGCTTAGAATTCCCCACTACATTTCTAAAACAAAATTCGAACCATGCTTCACCCTCTCAGTACTTGTGTAACACGCTGGGAAAGAGCAAATGACCTGCAGCTGTGGCAATAAACCAAAACCAAAGTGTTCTCCCGAGAAAATTGGACGAGAGGTATCTATTAAATAGCACTAAAGTCCTTCAAATTCCCTCACACATGCTTGGTACTGGGCGACGCCATATCTTTAAAAGATAAATGGTTCATGGTTTCCTCGTAATGCAGTCTGAGGACGTCTACAGAAAATTTCATTTGTTCGTGAGGACAGCTTTAATGTCAGTCATCGTGCTTCTTTTTACTTTTCTATAAGAGAAAACTATTGAGATGGCTATTTGTCTGTCCGTCCGCCTCAGATCTTAAAAACTACAGAGGCTAGAAGGCTGCAAATTGATATGTTGATCATCCACCCTCCAATCATCAAACATGCCAAATTGCAGCCCTCTTGCCTCAGTGGTTTTTATTTTATTTAAGGTTAAGTTTAACCATGGATTGTGTGTCTGGCAGCGCTCTCCGGAGAAGTCCCGACGCACCTTCAAGTGACCGCACCTGCAGAGCAACTGAGCACTGTCCGGTCATAGCTGAGAGTTTCATATAGCATTATATGCTGTACAGCAAAATAGATTGTGCCGAAGAAACTTCAGCGCATTTTTTACTTCTTGTTACTGGTATCACAGTTTCTTAGGGAGATGAAAGGCCTCTAGGGATATGTACATAAGATTCACTATGCTAAGTTCACACATCACATATCAAGGAACACATGCCCACACACGGGGGAAAATTGTGAAACGTGACCATACGCAAGATGAATAAGCCCTGCCCAGCCCAATTGGATACATGACATGGGCCGATGTGCGCAAAGCAAGCGTATTATAGAGCGCCGCAAATGTATGCACTGGGTAAGCGTGACATGACGCTTACCAGAAGTGGCCCGACAAGCAGCGGCACAGCCAAAAGTAGTGCGTGGCAGAGCACGTAACACCGACGTGCCTATAACGTATGTGTAATGTGCGTTACCGAGTTACGTCAACCTCACGTTGTCCCCAAGTAGGGCACGCAGGACGGTGGAGAACGCCTTCGGGATTCTGTTACCAGACTATGTAACCGTCATTTTCTAAAACATCTTTTCTTAGTGATAATCGACCCTTTTGTCTCGACAGTTCATTCATTCATTCCTTTCCATGTTCCTCATCGTTTTTATGTGTGTATATGTGTATGTGTGTGTGTGTGTACAGAAATAGATGTTTGATCTCTGATGTGATAGCTGGGAATTCCGTTATTTTTATCATTTATTTTGTCAATCTCATAGGGCTGTGTCTTATTAAAAAGCACAGTAATTGCATCACATAATATCTTGATGATAACTGCTACATTCATACTCATGATTTTATCAGAATTAACTATATTTAAAAATTTCACCTTATTTGTTATACACGGAAATACAGGCACAATCAGTTTGCTTTATTTTCATAGCTATCAGTGTTATCTTATTAATATGATTCCAATTAATGTTCAAAAGGTTTAGAAGCTCAGGATGAAAAGAACATTGTTGTTACAATATTTTTTTGTGCATTTCATAAAACATAGTTATTTACAAAAGTTAATTAAACCAGAGTTGGAAAAGTATTCACTCAAAATTCATTACTAATCAATTACCAGTACTTGCATTATTGCCACAATACATGGGCCATTTATGTGTAGTTTGCTTTATTGTTTAACTTGCTGTATTTACTTAAATGTCTGTTCATGCATTTACTTCGAAACTTAATATTTGTGACTTGTATGTGTTGTAGTTATTTTGCCATTTGTAATAATTACTTAACATTGATTCTTTTCTGATATGATAATTCTATCTTTTTGAAAGTACCTTCTCTCCGATATTTGTTACATTGTATATGACTTGCTTATTTTTTCTGTCTGTTGTAACTTTCTTTCTTTGCCCATATGTTACATATAGTATTTTGGACTTATTTAAAATTCAGTAATGTATACTTAGATAGTCTTTTCAGGTTCATTTTGCCTCCTTTATTTGTGTACTTATATTTGTGCTAGTTAATTTAATAAAAGATATTTTTTAAATCCATGATATATTCTCATCAATACTTAGTAATTGGAAAGAGGATAGAGCCAGACATGATATTGCAAATATATATCTATTTAATATAAAACACAAACATACCACTGGGCCGGGGTTAAAGTTTCATGGGCTGCGGCTCATACATTATACAGAGGTCACCGAAAGATAGATCTGTTTTCGGTGGCCTTGATTATGCGATGTACAGAAAACTCGATTGCGCCGAAGAAAGTTTGGCTCATTTTATACGTGTTTTTAATGGTTTTAGTTTTACAAATTTCAAACAACCAGTTCTAAAGGTATCGTCTAGTTTAGATATGGGAGAGCAATCAAAAGGTAAATTACAAATTAAGAAAATCTAACTCGGTATTTTGCATTTCTTTAACTGACTTTTCTTTTTGTTTTATGATGATAGTTTAGCAGGAAGCATGAGTAGTACTAGCATATTTATCCACCAGTATTCTCTCTCTCTCTCTCTCTCTCTCTCTCTCTCTCTCTCTCTCTCTCTCTCTCTCTCTGCATGTGTGCGTGTCTGTACTGAAGAGCTAAATAATCAGCTATCACCTTCGTCTTGTGAATGAATGGAATATTTTAGAACAAACTTAGATTAATTACCATTTCCATTTATTATTATTATTATTATTATTATTATTATTATTATTATTATTATTGTTGTTGTTGTTGTTGTTGTTGTTGTTGTTGTACCCAAAGCCTTTCTCTATAAGACACCAAAATCGTGAGCGAAAAGGTAAAAAAATTACCATCTACACAAAATAAGTAAAAAATACGCCGAAGTTTCTTCGGCGCCATCGAGTTTTCTGTACAGGCGCTACAGCGTGTAATCAAGGCCACCGAAAATACGTCTATCTTTCCGTGTCTCGGTAGAATGCTGTATGAGCCGCTGCCCATGAAACTTTAACCAAGGCCGGGTGGTGGCCTATCCCATATCGCTACCATAACCATGATTGTGGCTAAATTTAACCTTAAATAAAATAAAAGCACTGAGGCTAGAGGGCTGCAATTTGGTATGCTTGATGATTGAAGGGTGGATGATCAACATACCAATTTGCAGCCCTCTAGCCTCAGTAATTTTAAGATCTGAGGGCGGACAGTAAAAGTGCGGACGGAAAAAGTGCAGATAGAATAAATTGCGGACGGACAGACAAAGCCTGCATAATATTTTACTTTTACAGAAAACTAAAAATTCACGCTACATGTTTATTAACATAATCTTTTATCTTAAGTGAACTGCGGAATAAAAAATGGAAATTGTCTATGGTCCTAATACTTGGAATAATTTTACTTCTGAATGCCTCAAATTCCATACTTCCAAAAGATGGAAAAACTAACCAGAAAAATGTATCATGTTCGTTTTCATCCAATTACCAGAAAGAGTTCATTTAGGTTTTGAGATATAATATTTTCAGGTGAATTCCAACCACAGAATTCCATTACGGATACAAAAGGAAAGAAAATCCAATATTAGGAGAAATTCTTTGTTGTTTTTTCTATTTTTTTTTTTTTTTTTTACATTTCCCTATTTTCATCTTTGCCTTAGTATCCAAAGGGTAAGATCAACGCGATTATCTGTTTTCATTAAACAGTTTGATATATGTTCTTTACTTCTTGTATTTGTTCGTATAGTTTGCTGGCTGTTCAAATCTGGTGAAATAGTTTGAATTTTGTGCGAGTACTCCCCTAACAGCATAAAGGTATGAAATTCTTTTTAAGTCTCCAACATTTACACGTTTGTAAGAAAACAAAATTCCTTTAGCATCAAACAATGCTTGTTTATTTATCTGCAATATGATTGTCACGATTTTCATGATGACAAATTTTATATACAGGAGCTGTATCCATACATATATGCAGATCGAAATGTATGAATGAAAAAATGAGTAGCATTCTGCATTGACAATCAAGCCTGGAAGACAAATCCTTTGAGTACTCTTTACATATGCTCTATTCTGAAAGCCCATCTTAAACAAGTAAAAAATGCGCCGAAGTTCCTTCGGCTCAATCGAGTTTCCTGTACAGAGTATAATCAAGGTCACCGAAAATGAATTTACCTTTCGGTGGTCTCGGTATAATACTGTATGAAATGCCGCCCATGAACTTTAACCAAGGCCTGGTGGTGGCCTGTCATATATTGATGCCAGTCGCACGATTATAGCTATCTTTAACCTTAAATAAAATAAAAACTACTGAGGCTAGAGGGGTGCAATTTTTTATGTTTGATGATTGGAGGGTGGATGATCAACATACCAATTTGCAGCCCTGTAGCCTCAGTAGTTTTTAAGATCTGAGGGCGGACAGAAAAAGAAAAAAAGTGTGGACAGAAAAATTGCGGACAGGAAAAGTGCGGACGGACAGACAAAGCCGGAACAATAGTTTTCTTTTACAGAAAACTAAAAATGGTTATATATGCATTTTGAGGAAAAATCTAATCTCTCTTTGAACCCAAATCTCTTTCAGTTCTAAATTCTACTAACGCGAAGAGAACGTTATCAGTATATGTTTTTTTTTTTAAACATTCTCTCCAAAAAAATTTTTCTCAAAAAATGTATTTCTCCAAATAATGTTTTTCTAAAAAAATGTAGGCTTCTTCTCAGAAAAATGTTTTTCTCAAAAAATGTAATTTCTTTGATTTTGTTGGCCCATTTTGTTTTTAACAACAATTTTAACAAATACATTAGCAAAATGTTTTGTCGACATAGTTCAAAATACTATATACCTCAGTCTAACTGATATCCAATACTTATACTGGGAAAAAATTTGGAAACCAAAATTTTTTAACGATTTATTAAAATTTACCGAATCACACTGAAGGAATATCTTAAAGAAAGATTGCAATGGACATTATCTAAAACATATATTTAAAGGCAGATCTTCAAACAAAATGAACCGCGTGATAAAAAAAATTCAAAATAAAAATAAAAATGAACGCCGATGTGAGCTTAGGTAATACCTTCAACATTACGTAACATGTTTACTTCCAAAGAGAAGATGGCTTCATCAGAGAAAAAAGTGACAACCACATTCACTCTTTTACAATCTCTAACAGCTCGGCTAAGCGTGAATCCTCTATGTAACGAACTTCCATAAACTTCAAAGCCACGAACTTCCATAACTTCAGAGTTGCTTCATACACAGACACAAAATCCCCTTTTACCATCATCCTGATCTCCCTCTGCATACACTGCTCCATTTGCTTTCATGTTTCATGTACTCTCTCTCTCTCTCTCTCTCTCTCTCTCTCTCTCTCTCTCTCTCTCTCTCTCTCTCTCTCTCAGAGTATTTAGGGTTTGTTGTTGTACCACTTTTACTGCTGCTTTCTGGGTTCCCCTTCTTCTCTACGCAGGGGATAACTTCCGCATTATTCCATTTCCCAAACTATCCTTTACAGACGCCAAATATTTTTGTATCGTTTCAAAGATGTCGTAAGCTTCTCATAAAGTATTGATTTTGCATTTCTCATCTTATCGACAATAAGCACTTCATAAACCGGCATTTCAGTAGCTTAATTTTAAATTCTGCGATTTATATTTTCTCAGCTTTACGTGCACCCTCAGTAGAATAGAATATAGTATTTAGGTCAAAGGCCTAGCGCTGGGACCTGTGCGGTCATTCAGCGCTGAAATGGAAATTGATAGTAAGATGGCTTGAAAGATGTAACAGGAGGAAAATCTCGCAGTTGCACTTTGAAACAACTGTTAGAGAGGGCGGAAAGGTAGACGGAAGGAAGAGAATATGAACGGAGGTACAGTAAAAGGAATGAAAGGGGTTGCAGCTACTGGCCGAAGGAACGCTGCAAAGTCCCTTATGTAATGCCTACAGTGTACCACGCGAGGTGCACTGATGGCAACCCCCCAACTTCGGAGGCAACCTCAGTATGTATGCAAGTTTGTATGTAAGTTTGTATGAATGCATAATGAGAGAGAGAGAGAGAGAGAGAGAGAGAGAGAGAGAGAGAGAGAGAGAGAGAGAGATTCTTTCAGGTCGGGAATATGGCTTTGGAGGTAAAGAAGACATCACTGACTACCCTTAGGAGAACATCAGTCAAGGCTTTCACCTCTTACCGCCTATAAAATGTAATAATCATCTCTTGAACTTGTGATAAATGACAAAATATGACCCCAAACCTATTAAGAATTGATATTAAGTCAACGATTTAGACATAAGGCCCTGCCATTTCAGTTCAGTTTTCTAAATAGCGTTTCCGTAATAACTGTGTGTACTTACCACAGCAACTATTACAATAAAACTTATCAATTCCGGATTCAAAAGCCAAATCATTCATTCAATCAGATTAAAATGTTAAAGTTCAAATGTTACTAGTTATTTTAACTATCTTGTTTTACTAATTGTCGATATATGATGTATAAGCTAAAATCGGAAAATTATAATTTGGCATATATTATTACATTTACAGTAGAATAAGGAGAAATCTATTGCATGCTACCATTCCGACTACAGATTATGATACTTAGATTATAGATTTAAGGCAAAACGAAGGCTTAATCGCCATAAATTACAAAGATTATTCCATATAAGGATGGATAAAGTCATTTATGGTAACCCTACCATATTAACCTGATTTTCTCAAGAGGTGTATTCTATATTTTACTAATCCTCTTTCCATTCCTTTACTTCTTTCGTCGTTTTAGTTTTCTGTCAAAGAAAACTATTGTGCCGGCTTTGTCTGTTCGTCCGTGCTTTTTTTTGTCCGCACATTTTTTCGCACTTTTTTTCTGTCCTCACTTTCTCTGTCCGGACTCAGTCTTGAAAACTACTGAGGCTAGAGGGCTGCAAATTGGTATGTTGATCATCCACCCTCCAATCATCAAACATAAAAAATTGCACCCCTCTAGCCTCAGTAGTTTTTATTTTATTTAAAATTAAAGTTAGCCATAATCGTGCCTCTGGCAACGATACATGAAAGGCCACCATTGGGCCGTGGCTAAGGTTTCATGGGCCGCGGCTCATACAGTATTATACCGAGACCGCCGAAAGATAGATCTATTTTCGGTGGCCTTGAACAGAAAACTCGATTGCGCCGAAGAAACTTCTGCGCATTTTTTACTTGTTTATCCTTTTCCTTCCTTTAGACTTGTTTGTTACCTGCTATATGGGTCTAGAGTCTAGACGGTTAGAACTTCCAATCCTACGTGACAAACAAGTTTCGAGTGAGGTGACGGGGATTAAAAGCGTAAAAGTGTGGCTTTAATTAAATCCTTTGACGCGACGGCCGAAAGCCGCCTTGGATGGGCATTAACATCTTTCTAATCCTCTTTAGTGTTCAGAAGGGCGCGTAGGACGCGTCCCCGAGACTATGATTGATCCGAAGGCTGGATCTGATGGTGGTCTAATCCCTTGTCTTCCTTCTTCTTATAAGTAAAAATTAAAAAGTTATGAAGGTGAAGATTCTCTTGATATGGAATCTCTGGATGCTTACTGTATAATTTGCTTGAGCATAAGCTCTCTCCTTGTCTCCAGCCCAGCCGATCAACGCTTATCTGTAGCTCCCAGCTCACAAATGCAGCAAGATTTCCATCACAGAAATTCCAAGATTATTGGGAGCGCACTACGTTAGATTTTGCAATTTTATGTTCACTTGATATGTCTCTATGGCAATACTTTTAATAGACAATTACGGTTATTAAATTACTTTCATATCCACTGATATCCTAATTAGGCAACTGTTGTATTCTGAAACCGATTCATAACTACAGTGACACAGCTCGCCTTTATGTCCTATACCCTTTGTTATACCTAAAACTTACATATATAAGATCCTATAACATAAGTGGAAATAGTATATTTAACTTAAATAAGAATCTTATTCCCCGCCTCGTTGATTCATCGTAATATTCTTGAAAAGGGAAAGAAACTGCCTATTTATTTAAGAGGAAAAGACATAAATGACTTGACCAAGAGAAGAGAATATGCGAGTAAGTTTCTATACATAGACTCCCAGTTGATTTATATATTGCAAAAATAAAATTCAGTCACAGAAAAACGAATTTTCCTCAAGACCAACATGCCCACATTATTTTTTATTCATTTATTGCCTTGTCCATGGTGCGCGAGATTTCCCAATGCTTGCATGATAGAAGGAAAGCCAGAGAAAAAAGAAAACAAAACTTTGATACAGTTATTCTGTGACATTAATGCCCAAAAGATTGAAAATATCTATTGTTCTAAAGTTTTTCTTAGCTAATTTTTCGATAGAAAGAATTGTTTAAAAAAACTAATCGTTGATCTACGAGAAACGCTAAGCATTAAAATTCTTATTTTACTTTATTTATCTATGTTTCAACTCCAGTAAACAACTGGTCTTGTTTTGAGCAAACAGACAAACATTGACAAGAGATATAGGGCCAATATTCTGGTGTTTTTCCAAATGTGCAACGGGTGCAAAGTCAAAGAATCACTTACAAACAGAACCTTTGACTGTGTTTTGGTGTCTTGTTTGTCTAAGATAAAATAAAAAGAGAGATACGATCCCTGTAACGTTATTCTACATTTACTTTGTGACAGAGACGGCTGGGGAGATTACTTCAGTCTATGGAATCTAAAAACGGTCGGAGCCAATTTCAAGAGGCAGTTGCCATAAATAAATAAAATGAACTTCAGATTAGTGCTACAGACTCCTGTCTTCTGACAAAAAATCATGTAAAAAGGTATTATATTTTAAGTAACAAATGATTCAGAAACTTTCCAAGTAAATCCTACTAAAAATCAATTCCTTTTATTGTGTGATTATGTACAAACTACATTACTGACTTACAAATACACCTTTTATTAACTAAATACTATTGCGAAATGAACTTCATGTCGTTCCATCAAATGGATGTGATGCAGTTACGTACTTTTACTTATCCATTGATGAAACTTAAACTATACATACACACACACAATATATATATATATATATATATATATATATATATATATATATATATATATATATATATATATATATATATATATATATATATATATATATATATATATATATATAATAAACACGTGTGTCCGTGCATGTATTGGCAATGGAAGTTTGTTTTACTGCAGCCATTGTTAACGTTTGGACATTGTTCAGACAATCAACTCCAGTGAGCGAATGTCAAATATTGATATGTCATTTGAATTGCTTTTATGAATGTGATGTTTCATTGCAAAAGACTCCTCCTCCCGCCACAGGTGCTGTTAGAATTACTGCTCGCAACTGTTGCAGTTGTCACTTCTGATAATAGCATGCGAATGACATGTACCCATGAACGTTTGTTGTGAATTCCCTACTATAAAGTTATTCGTTTTGTAATGCAATTAGAGCAGTGGTTCCTAACTTGGGGTAACTGTACCCCCAAGGGGTACGAAACCTTAAACCTGAGGGTACGAGACTAGATAGCCAGCAAGGTTTGTATCATTAATCCTTTTCATATGTTTGTATTGTACTTATATTGGATGGGGGTACGAGGAAAGTTCCTGAGATTTCAAGGGGTACGGGCCCTGAAAAGGTTAAGAACCACTGAATTAGATCATATTTGGCAAAAGGTCTTCCGGTGAAAATTCTCTCTCTCTCTCTCTCTCTCTCTCTCTCTCTCTCTCTCTCTCTCTCTCTCTCTCTCTCTCTCTCTCTCTCTCTCTCTCGTGACATAATTGATTACCTAAAATTTAGAAAAAGTTGGATTTATGCAATTTTTACTTCCTTATTCTTTAAAATATTACCGAAGGAATATTTTTACAGAAATTGACATGAAATTTTATTTAATTTTGTGGTTTTATACGTAAGTGCTATTGCTGCCAATTCCGCGACTCATCAGAATTGGTTATTGCATTGCAACCACATTCTGTCTCTTTGCTTTACAGAGGTCTGTTGGTGTCTTATTTGCCCCTAATTATTCCTAATTATCTCATTTGAAGCAAAACTATAGTTGAATCGGATATTTTGTTTGAAATACTTAAATGACTTGATGTTTTCATTTATGCACACACTCACAACCGTTATTGAATGCTTTTCAGCATTATAACTTTTTTCTTCGTGTATTTTATTTCCATTGGATACTTACCAGAGAAATAAGCATTTCTACCTGATGAATGCTAAAGTTAATTAACACGGAAAAGATTCTGATGGTTGTACTGCTGATGATGAAATGTATTGTCTGTCAATAGCGTGTTAATCTTCACTGCTAAGTTATTTTGCTCCGCTGAACCTTTAATTTCATTTCTATCACTGAGGACACTAGTAAAGGGTTTTCCGGTCTAAGGATTTCATTGAAATGCAGAATCATTCAGGTAGCTAAGAATAAATGTATTTTTTGTACTAATGCAAAAGCAAATATGATTGTTTGTTTAATATCCTTGAACTGAAGGGGTGGTCCTGATAACTATAACAACTGAAATTTGTTGTAACTATCTTCTTGCGTTGTTGTTACCCTATTATTCTATTAATCTCGGCTACAGCTTATTATTCGAAAAACTTCCAGATACCTAATTCCCTGCTTATATCAACAGAGGCAAGATTCGGTTCAACTGAGGCCATATATTTCAAGTCATCTCCTTTAGCCTTAGGAAAGACTTAATTAAAATGTCCGACGTTGGGAAAGGAAAAAAGAACAACTTTCTCAAAATCTCTGAAAACGCTATGGGCTCATCCGTCCTCGACAGAAGGAACATTTCAAGGAAACTGACAGGTAACAGCAACACCAATACCTTCCCCTCTCTCAGCGACCTTCGTAGGTCACTGTATCGTCGAGTGCCTTCGTATTGCTAGGTAATTTATG
>NC_089790.1:22780000-22782500 GCF_040412425.1 Macrobrachium rosenbergii
CCTTGTGGGTATTAGGATAAAAAGTTGGGCATAAAATCTTACATTAAATACTAAGCCACCTTATAATATATTATTGATGATGAAATCAATTAAAGTCTTCCAGCAGAGTTCCTATACTCGTTACTACATAATTCCCGATAATAACTTGGTGTTTCGTCAAACTTACAACCAGATAAAGAAAATTTAAATGATAAAGATATTATCATTGTTATCATTTTCATTGTCATCATTATTAAAATGTACACACTGATGATGAATCAAGCACAAAATAAAGTGAAACATGGTAAAATGTAAATGACACTAACAAACCAATAAAAAAACATTAAACAAAGGCCTGGATTGACTGCCGGATGCTGGGAAGGTCCCATCTCACTGGGCATCCCAGATGGAAATCGTATCAGGCTAAATAGCAATATACATGTTTACCCCAATTGCCGGTGATTTAGCCAGATACGGGAAATTGTGGCATCCTTCCCTGGAGAAAATGCGATAGGGTATGAGCCAGAAGGGATGAGATTGGGATTTCCTTAAATTAGAGAGGTTTCGTTGCCTTTTTTCTGTACCTAACCTAGTACAAGGGTTGTTTTCTTTTGGGCGTTAGAAATAGGAAAGATATTTAAGGAATGTCAAGTTTGAATTTTGATAATTTTGGATCAGGGATTCTTAGGTCAGTTTTAGACTTTCATTATGAAAACAAGATTAAATGTAATCATAATTAAACAACTTATATATGTATATGTGTGTGTATGTATGTGTATGATATATATATATATATATATATATATATATATATATATATATATATATATATATATATATATATATATATACATATACGAGGGTAAGTCAAAAAGTTCCAGGAAAAATTCAATATACTCTTTATTTAAGGAAATTCAAACATCATTTTTCTACATATCTACCATCTAACTCTATACACTTTTCAAGGCGCTGTTTCCACCTCTGCAACCCTTCTTTGTAGAAATTTGGGGCCTTTCTATTAAACCATGTTGAAACTGCATGTTTAGCAGCATCCAAAGATTCAAACCGGACTCCTCTTAAGTGTTCCTTGAGTTTTGGGAACAGGAAAAAATCTGAAGGAGCAAGATCAGGACTATAAGGAGGATGTGGAAGAGTTTCCCACCTAAATTTCCGTAGGACTTCTCTTGCAACCCTTGATGAATGTGCTGGAGCGTTATCATGATGGAACAAAATTCTGCGGTGCAACTTTCCTCGACGTTTTTTAGCCAATGCAGTCTTCAGTTTTTGCAAAACACCTTTGTAGTAGTTCCCGGTGATTGTTTTTTGTCTTTCAAGGAAATAAATCAAAATCACTCCTTTGGAGTCCCAAAACACTGTTGCCATAACCTTCTGGGCAGATCTCGCCACTTTGAACTTCACTGGTGCAGCTGAACCTCTTGGTAACCATTGCTTTGATTGAATTTTACTTTCTGGGTCATATTGATGGATCCAAGTTTCATCTCCAGTAACAATCCGGTCAAAAACTCTGATTCATTTGATTCAATCTTCGTTAAAACTGCAAGAGAAAGTTCAGCTCTTTGATGCAGTTGGTCTTCGCGCAACGCTTTTGGGACCCAACGTGCTGAAAGTTTACTCAAACCAAGATTTTCATTTAAAATTGAAAATGCGGAACCATGGGAGATCCCAGTTTCATTAGCTATCATATCGATAGTAATCCGACGATCTTCATCCACTAGATTCTGCACCAAAGCCACAATTCTTTCATTTTTTGCAGTCGATGGTCTTCCCTCTCTTGGGTTGTCTTTGAGGTCCTCCTGACCATCCTTAAATCGCTTTATCCAATCATAAACAACTGATTTAGATGGAGAAGAATCTCCATAAACTTGTTGCAAAGCTTCAATAATTTTTCCTGGTTTCCAATCAAGCTTGGTCAGGAACTTGATGTTAGCTCTCATCTCAAAATTTTTATTTTCCATGGGTTCAAGAAGTTACTTTTCTGAAGCAGATGTTAATACCACGGTAGCAAGAGGATGACTGAGGTAACAAGTCTATATGGATCACTACATCACAGATAATTGTTTACCAAGTATTTGGGTTGTTTCATTCCTGTGTAAAGACATCATTCAACAATTTTTCCTGGAACTTTTTGACTTACCCTCGTATATATATAGTTCATAACTTAAAGGAGTACTATTCAGATGCAAGATATGTTCAAAACAAGATCTTGTCTGGTGAAAAAACCCAGTTTTTGTAACGAAATTCCTCAAATCTTTCTACAAACACACACGCACGCACATACACAGACACACAAATATGCATATATATTTTTTTTTCTTACGTAGATAAATATACAAATATAAATGGAACGCCCTCCCAGTTAATATAACTTTAATCAATGCAGCACTATCTTCTCTGTTGACATCACGAATTTTAACAAATAAATCATTTGAAAGAATGTGAAAAGGATGAAAAGGAGATTAGTAACGAGATTATCAACGGAATAAATACGATAAAATTACAG
>NC_089790.1:22790000-22800000 GCF_040412425.1 Macrobrachium rosenbergii
AAAATCGTACTTTTTATTTTTTTATTTGTAGAGTTCGATTGCAGAAAGTAAATATGTCCGGCGCAGTTGACGTTCAAACAAAACTTTCAAATAAAAAAGGATGAATCATTGTCATTCCTAGAGAGGCAATATATGTATCATTTTGTTTTTGATATATTTAAAAACACACACATACACACACACACACACACGCACCCACACGTATATAGAAAGTAAAACACACACGAAGAATAAAATTTTTTTTATTAATAAAAAAAGGGAAGATTAGGTAGGCGTTATATTACAGTACCTTTACTGAATGAGTAAAGGTATGTGCATCTGTTCGGCAGTCTGTTTGTTTAATGAGAATGTATATAAAAGAGGACTATTACAGAATTTACTGTAAAGACAATTTGCAACGCATGAATACAAGAATATACGAATATACGAAAAGCATGAGTGTTCCGGTCTAACATTTAGTGAACTACTGAAAGAGAAATGAAATAATAAAAAGGCATAACAGAGGACTTTTACTAACTAGAGTGCATTACAGAATATTAGATAAGGAAAGAAAACCTTACCGCAGCTAAGGTACATTAAATGAAGAAACAAAACCTTACCACAAGTAAGGCAAAAGTCTGAAGGTCAGAGAACAAGCAACAAATTATTCATCCGTGATCAGTGACATATGATGACATAGATATGATGATATGTCATTTAAGGTACCTTTGATGAGAGGTACTGCTTTAAACAGCAATTAATTTGCCGCTTGTCGTAAAGGAATACTCACTGATGGAACTCACTGATATCAGGCAGCCCCTCCCCCCTCCCTCCTCGTTAACGATGCTGTTTGAGGAACCCGATGAAGACCTGTGTGAAAGCGGCCGAGCGAATATATCGTAATAGGACGGTGAAGATAGTTCTGGTGAGGACATCCCTGTTAATGAAGTGGTGTGTGTATATGTATATATATATATATATATATATATATATATATATATATATATATATATATATATATATATATATATATATATATATATATATATATAGATTTAGATATAGATATATATTAGGTATAGATATAGATATATATATATATATATATATATATATATATATATATATATATATATATGTATATATATACATATATATATACACATATGGAAGATGATCAACAACTGTTCATACTGTTCTAACACAAAAACGTGTAACTACGTATGGGAATGAAACGCGGAATATGAAACCTTAGCAACCATAACGACTGCATATGAAGATATGCTTAGCTGAAGAAAAATTCATCAAAACAATAGATCAGTCTACATAGACTTTACCCCTTTCATTCCTTACGAAAACGGAATGCAAGAGTAACACAGAGGTCCAAAGGGGAAATACCTTGAAAGCAAGTGGAAGCAGCTAAGTCCTGTACCTAAGCAGGTTCCGCAAGAGAAGTATGATTACGAAGTCACGGCCAAATCCTTTCATTTCCTGAAATTACAATTTACGCCGAATTCTGTCTCGTGTCTCTTCGCTAGCCTTAGGATTTCGCATGAGAAGAAAGAGAATATGAAAAACACAAAAACACGAATGCCCCCGGGAGGAAGAGAGTGAGAGAGACAGACAGAGAAAATTATATGTCCCTGAGCCTCAGAGATGAAATGTTTATGAACTCGTTTGTATCACGCATGCTTTCTTGAACCTGCTGGATACCGGTGCTATCATCTTTGTTTATTTCCATATCTTGCCCTTCTGTGCTTTACCTGATGTGCTGAATTAATTTTCCAACATTTCTCAAAATGTTCGAGCGAAGATGCAATGCATTACTACCCTAAAACAATTCTCCTCGTATTTTTAATAATTGCCTTACATTATCATCTAATTATTGTAAGGAAATTGTTAAAAATACAATTCTCCTTGTATTTTTACTAATTTCCTTACATTATAATCAATAAATAGATATGCAAGGAAATTATTAAAAATGCAAGGAGAATTGAATCTGTAATAATTTCCTAACAATAAATAGATACTAGTGTAAGGTGTAAGGAAATTATTAAAAATACAAGTCTCCTATTTTTAATAATTTCCTTACATTATAACCAATATTGCAAGGAAATTATTAAAAATACAGTTCTCCATGTATTTTTACTAATTTCCTTACATTATAATCAATAAATATATAATAATGTAAGGAAATTATTAAAAATATAAGGAGCATTGAATCTGTAATAATTTCCTAACAATAAATAGATAATAGTGTAAGGAAATTATTAAAAATACAAGTCTCCTTCTATTTTTAATAATTTCCTTACATTATTATATATTTATTGATTAGCTTCTTAATCTATTTTTGTTTCTTCTTTAATAACATTTCTTCTTGCTCTCTTTCCTATTGCTCTATGTTACATCTTTCAAATGAACATCATATTCTGTGGAAGCTTGAATTTCAAGTCCATGGCTCCTGTTCCACATGAATACAATTCATTTTCTGAATAATAATAATAATAATAATAATAATAATAATAATAATAATAATAATAATAATAATAATAATAATAATAATAATAATAATAATAATAATAATACGGGCGCCGTGGCAGAGTGGTTTAGCTCATCGATGGACTGGTTAAGCAGCATTGGGGCTGGTCAGTTGCTGGTTGGGTGACCGCTCTCCTGAGCGTTGATTCCTTGGGAAAGGTTCTTTACCACAATTTCCTCAGTCTACTCAGCTGTAAATGAGTGCCTATTCCCGATGGGGTAGGGTCCAGCTATGGGTTAAATAGCAAAACTCAGCAATGATGGAAAGAAATGAAAGAATAAACAACAACGACATAAATGGAACCTCTTGCAACAGAGGAGCAGCCAGGTATACAGCCCAATCGACGGGGAGGGCGGTCAGGTACTTGGAGGTCGTCATCCAGCAACTGACCACCACAACGACAGTAACCAGAAACCAGAGACTGGAGATACAGAGGCAAACCAGGAGAAATGGACAAGAGAAGAAAATAAGGAAATATGGAGATGCTACATCAGAAGTAACCCGACAGAAAGAGGATACAGAAGAAGACTGGTCAGCATCTGGAATGAGAGAAATAACACCCCTCATACAGAACAGAGGCTGGCAGACCAAGTAAGGAACATAAAGGAAAAGAACTGGCTCTCCACAACAGAAAGAGAGGAACCGGAAAGAGAAATAACACCCAGCAAAAAAGGACAAGAAGACGAACTAAGAGACGACGACACAGAAAACGACAGGAATGATGAGCTACCAAACAACATCACATGAGGAGACACCGAAGATGAGACTAATACACACCACCAGTATCACAGAAACAAATAACCTGGCATATGAAGGAGCAAGACTAGGAGTAGAACTCATGGGTATACAAACACCAACACCACCGACCTAACAGAAACCAAAACAGCAACCGCCTTGGAAAAGGCGCCTCGAAAAATAAATCATGGCGATGAGATCTGACTTGAGTAAACTGAAAGAGATGGCAGGAGCAAGAAAACAAGAGAGGAACTGAATGAGAAATACAAAGTAAACAACACAACAGAAGAACGAGGAAATATAGCAAGTAACTACAGGCCTATCACCTGCCTACCGATAATGTGGAATTTGCTAACAGGTATCATCAGAGAAAGGCTATACAACTACCTAGAGGATACGAACACCATCCCCCCACCAACAGAAAGGCGGCAGAAGGAAGTCTAGGGGCACAAAAGACCAGCTCCTGACAGACAAAATGGTAACGAAAAACAGTAAGAGAAGGAGAACCAACCTAAGTATGGCATGGATCGACTACAAGAAAGCCTTCAACATGATACCGCACATGTGGCTAATAGAATGTCTGAAAATATATGGAGCAGAGGAAAACACCATCCGCTTCCTAAAAAAATACAATGTGCAACTGGAATACAGTACTTACAAGCTCTGGGATAAGAGTAGCAGAGGTTAACATCAGGAGGGGGATCTTTCAAGGCAACTCACTGTCCCCCTACTCTTTGTAGTAGCCATGATTCCCATGACAAAAGTACTGCAGAAGATGGATGCTGGGTACCAAATCAAGAAAGGAGGCAACAGAATTAACCATCTGATGTTCATGGACGACATCAAGGAAATAGATACCCTAATCCAGACTGTAAGAATTGTATCTAGGGACATCAGGATGGAGTTCGGAATAGAAAAATGTGCCTTGGTCAACAGACAAAAAGGCAAAGTAACAAGGACTAAAGGGATAAAGCTACCAGATGGGAATAACATCAAACACATAAACGAGGCATGGTACAAATACCTGGGAATAATAGGAGAGGACATAAAACACCAAGAGATGAAGGACACGATCAGGAAAGAATATATGCAGAGACTTAAGGCAATACTCAATTCAAAACTCAACATCGGAAAAATGACAAAAGCAGTACCAGTAATCAGATACAGCGCAGTGGTAGAATGGACGAAGGTTGATTTCTGCAGCATAGACCAGAAAACTAGGAAACACATGACAATACACAAAGTACGACACCCAACAGCAAAGACAGCCAGACTATACATAACACGAAAGGAAGGAGGGAGACGGCTACTAAGTATAGAGGACTGCGTCAACATCCAGAGCAGAGCACTGGGGCAATATCTGAAAACCAGTGAAGACGAGTGGCTGAGGAGTGCATGGGAAGAAGGACTGATAAAAGTAGATGAAGACCCAGAAATATACAGAGACAGGAGAATGAAAAACAGAACAGAGGAATGGCGCAACAAACCAATGCACAGACATTACATGAGATGGACTAAAGAACTGGCCTGCGATGAAACATGGCAATGGCCACAGAGGGGAGAACTCAAGAAGGAAACAGAAGGAATGCTAACAGCTGCACAAGATCAGGCCGTAAGAACCAGATATGTTCAAAGAACAATAAATGGAAATACCATCCCACCAATATGCAGGAAGTGCAATATTAGAGACGAGACCATAAACCACATAGTAAGTGAATGTCTGGTGCTTGCCCAGAACCAGTACAAAAAGAGGCATTATTCAGTAGCAAAAGCCCTCCACTGGGGCCTGTGCAAGAAACACCAGCTAGCTTGCAGTAATAAGTGGTACGAACACCAACCTGAATGAGTGATAGAAAGCGATCAGGCAAAGATCCTCTGGGACTATGGTATCAGAACGGATAGGGTGATACATGCCAATAGACCAGACATGACGTTGATTGACAAAATCACGAAGAAAAGAAAGTATCACTCATTGATGTCGTAGTCCCATGGGACACCAGAGTAGATGAGAAAGAAAGAGAAAAAACTGATAAGGATCAAGACCCGAAAATCGAAATAAGAAGGATATGGGATATGCCAGTGAAAATTGTACCCATAGGTCCAGGGCTCATGAAGAAGAGTGTGCTACTAGAAACAGCGCACATTGTGAGAAAAGTGATGGACTCGTAAGGAGGCAGGAAACAACCCGGAACCCAGCAATATAAAAAACACCCAGTCGAATAAGATGACTGTGATAGACAAAAAAATTAATAATAATAATAATAATAATAATAATAATAATAATAATAAAAATAGTAGTAGTAGTAGTAGTAGTAGTAGTAGTAGTAGTAGTAGTAGTAGTAGTAGTAGTAGGATAATTCACTCATATCAAGAAGAACCTTGCAATTTAACGACTGTGTCTTCGTCTCTGTACTTCCATGACTCACTCTTTTAAAAAAAATTATGAAAATTACATCCTTCCACTAAGTATAAATGTCTCTCATTACTCTATGCGTTATTCATTATACTCACATTTCCACTGAAAAAGTATGTTTTAATGCACATTAAAAAGTTCACAAAACTGGATTTTAATTGCCAGTCATAATGAAAAATGGGAAGCGATCACACATTAATGGGACAAGTAATATTTCTTAGACGAAATCTGCATCATCGCCACAAAAGTGATGCGTATCCTTTGTCCCTCAGTAACAGAAGAGATGTAGAAATTAATGATCCGAGGTAAGTAACTGTTGTTATTCCATTTGAACATAGTGAATGGCTTAGTTATATTCCTTGTGAAATTTGTAACGCAGCGGCTCCCAGTTTCGTTTGCAAATTAAGTCATGCAAGAATTGCATCATATGTCATAAGTACTTATTCCACTTCAATTTTCCATTACAACATGTACAGAAAATTTACGATGATATCATCTTGTGGTATTCCCTATCGTGTCAGTGTGCGTGTGTGTGTGTATCCGTGTGTATCTGTGTAAGTGGGTGTACCGTGTTTTCTGTGTATCTGTTATTAATATCTCAGCGATACGCCACTTCTCCTCAGACAAAATTCCCTCTCATTCTCTGTTCGTTTGCGTGGCAGTGGAACGAAAATGTGCGCTTTTTCCTGCTGCTCTGGAAATGCAATAAGCGAGAACCATCAGTCTTTTGTATTTGCTTTATTACAAATCGTATTTTATTCAGGTGTAACAAAGGCTGTTGCTTTATAGTGACTTTTATCACGCCAACTTTCAATTTTCCATTAAATGTGCAATAATTCTTTCGTTGAGTTGGGGAGTTTATCCATAATATTTTATATTCAGGTTGCACCATGTAAGATGCAACAGTGGATGATGATTTAACAGATGTCCTAATTAGCATCTAAAAACCTTATATCAGCCTAGCCTAAAAGGCTTTTTACTGGGTCCAAGGTATTTTCACCTCATTTTTACTGAAAGGGGAGTTGTACCTTGGATTGGGGCGGGGAGCTAACACAGAAAATGGACTTGTTTAAAAGTATAATGCTTTCACTTTGACTTTTTACCTAATTATGTATATTTGTTGTTTCTGAAACTGCCAGAGTCTCATAAGATAATCATTTGAATAGAAATGTTAACTGAATTTTATAACTAACATGTAGCCGTTGCTAATGTAGTGAAGAACTTGTTAATAGTCTAATTTCCTAGAATATTCTTTTTACTTAAAAAATCAGACTGAAAGACTGGTGAGGTGTTCTCCATTAAGTGAAGGTTCCCAAATTTGATTGAAGATAGTTTTTTGCAGCTTGACTGGGAGAAATGTAACTCTCAGATTTCAAATTACTTTTAGTTAGCTTCATACAACCTCCAGGAAAAGTTTATCTGTTTAGTCAAATAGACTCTTTTATTTTGCACGGTTTCTAGACAATAAAACAGGAAGTCACTTTCAATGGCTCCCAAAGAAGTGCAGACATTTAAGTTCTCAATTAGAGTGAAAATGTTCTTAAATATCAACATGATCATAAAGCTGGTTTCTATCTTGACATGATTATGAATGTGATGACAAATCAATGTCTATTAACTCTTAGTAATAATTTCCCCAAACCGCCAATTTAATAAAAAAAAAAAAGTAAAACAATGTTTCTTCCACGCAATCGAGTTTTCTGTACAGCGCATAATCAAGGCCACCGAAAATGGATCTATCTTTCGATGGTCTCGGTATAATGCTGTATGAGCCGCGGCCCATTAAACTTTAACCACGGCCCGGGTGATGGCCTGTCCTATATCGTTGTCAAACGCACGATTATGGCTAACTTTAACCTTAAATAAAATAAAACCTACTGGCGCTAGAGGGCTGCAATTTGGTATGTTTGATGATTGGAGGGTGGATGATCAACATACCAATTTGCAGCCCTCTAGCCTCAGTAGTTTTTAAGAATTTGAGGGCGGACAGAAAAAGTGCAGACAGAAAAAAGTGCAAACAGAATAAAGTGCGGACGGACAGACAAAGCCGGTACAATAGTTTTCTTTTCAGAAAACTAATTAAATGTCAACAGTTTACCTCTTCCAATTTGACAATCTAATTCAATTTCTATACTTCAAATATTACAATCCAGGATATGATTTTGTAATTACGAACTTTAATGGCCTGAAAAATTAGGCTGCAGGAGAAATTCAATGTTGGGGGAAATCCGCCAAAACAGACGATATTATTGCGTTTAGAATAAAAGTTTTGCCATTTCATTTTATCCACCTAATCTCGATATACGTAACATATGTATATACTATTACATTACATTGAACGATACGCTCTAAATTTAAAAGTTAACTCTTCTAAGCACGATTTGCCATTTTCAAATGCTTTTACTATTTTTTTTTATAAAAAAAATTCGTTTATTGTTCTATTTTTACTGTTGCCATAGACCATTACCCCCTGCCTTCTTTACAGTGAATTTTTTTTTAGACAGGTCCTGGTACTAATGTTGACAGACGTCCCAATCATCAGTGTAAATACTGTGATGAATCCTTAACATTATTCGGTCCAAAATGGGAATTCTCCACCTTCCTCTGTCTGTCTATCATTATTATGAGGGTTTTCATGACTATCTTGCAAGACAGCTGGTTAGGGCAACAGTGATATATATATATATATATATATATATATATATATATATATATATATATATATATATATATATATATATATATATATATATATATATATATATATATATATATATATATATATATATATATTAACCTACGATACGTTCCAAAGCTCTCGCGTATAGGGCACATTACCCACGTGATGATCTAATATTTACCCAGCCAAAATTATTTCTCTTTTAGAACGGAGTGGTTGACAAGTTAAATTTTCGTCTGTCAAATTTAACACAGCTTGGAATTTGGATGGGATTTGCTCTACTGGAGAACATTTCGATCACTTATTTCTGGATCATATACGTTCAAATTTATATAATTCTATTTAAAAATTATATAAATTAGGTCAGAAACATTTTTTTTTATAAATGCGTTGAAAACTGAACTTAGCAATGTCCGTATGACAAATAATTGATTCTATAAATTGAAAAGCTATTAAACCAATAATTCCTATGCACCAAGCTTCTTTTCTTGATACGTTCTAAAGTACATTTTTTTATAATCATTGAATGACTAAAGAGTTTAAAGAACATCTGAGAGTTCATTTGCTCTCCTCGACACAAAAAATAAAATAAATTCAACAGAACTTCTCCTGAGAAACTAATGTTGAAATGACTCTTAACAAACAGTCAACAACACGAAGAAAGATTTACTTTTATATTTTCTGTAAAAGTTATGCATCTCATTACCAATCAGCCTACTTCATCTAAACGAAGAGTGATCTCTCTTTGGATTACGTACTCATTTTTATGACAAGATGAGTGCAACATTGCAAAATATTAATTTTGATCATTTTCAGGATCAGTGATGCCCCTGGACGGGAAATTGCAATTCGTGGCATTAATTGCTCTGTCATAAACCGTCACCAGCTCTGCTGATGATGACTGGACACGGAACAATATTACAGATTTGATGACATAACGCTTTGTAAATCATGACTCAATGCATAATTCTTGTGAAAGGTGTTTTGCACCACATTCAGCAGTTAAAACAAATTTTTACTCATTGATAGAATTACAATTCCTTTTACTACGATACCTGATTCAGTCTAGTTGTTTTGTCCCATTATAAGTTAAGATGAATGAATTACTATAGATTTGGAAAGCTGAGTTACATTGGTGCTACGGTTATGGGAAAAAATAATATGCATGTATGAGTATCATGCCACTTTCTGTATACAGTACGTATTGACGAAATATATTTCATGAACCCTGCTTTTAATATATCAAATCATGAAATAATATATTTTTTCCAGTACAGCATGCACTAAATGGTATGTGGTGCAGTAATTAAAATCATTGATCTAAGATAAACTAACTATTTACGGTGAATAAATCAATAACTCAGATCGATTTAAAAACTGAAAGTTTTGAATCTATTTATATTCTTCGTTGATATTTTGCTCTGAAGTGTTCCTCGGAAGCTCTTTATCTAAGATAATTATTCGGACGGGAAACTCTATTCATAAATTCAAGGAGGGCTGAATAGGACTGATTGCGTTGTTCATCACATTTGAGGGAGATTTGTGACTGATAATTATACACTCTACCTGTGCTGTATGGCTGTCTGTCTCCTTAAAAGAAAGTACACACACACAAATATGTATGTATATGTAATTCTAATAGCCACAATGCCCT
>NC_089790.1:22807500-22810000 GCF_040412425.1 Macrobrachium rosenbergii
AAAAATGTAGATTTGATTTACTAAAATGAATTGAACATAGAATTTAGGCCAAAGGCCAAGAACTGGGACCTATGCGGTCATTCAGCGCTGAAACAGAAACTGACAGTAAAAGGTTTGAAAGGTGTAACAGGAGGGGTAGATTTGATTTAGATCTGATTTAGTAATATATAATAGGATAAAAATAAATTCATCTAAGCATACATCAGGATTTTTCACCCCTAAAAGGACTTCTTTGAACATAATACTTCAAACTAAATTCGCATTTTACCATTGATGAACAGAAAGTTTAAGGATGTTGTGTGCTAAACATAAACTGTTGCTGAATATCTTGCAAAGCTTTTGTTTAAATAGCTTGCAATTTGATTGGGAAATCTCTACTGGATAGGAGGCATGAAGCCATAATAGAACGAGATTTTAATTCGCATTTTGCCTACCAGTATTCATTGCGACAATAATTAAACACAATTCTGTCAGAAACTTCCATAATAAAACCATATCCGACATCCAATCTACTATTTATGACAGAGCTATCAATTACTGAAGCCCTCGTGTTGTTGCTGTTGGTATTAACTTTGCAGCTTTATACAGCAATTGAAGTAGAGTGATTTACCATGTGGCTATACCTGTGATTTTAGGAAAATTCAGCTGAACATTCTGTTATAAGTCTAGAAAAGGTTAGGAAAAAAGCAATGGATTCTGAAAATAACAAAATTAACTACTATATCGATTGTCAGTATTTTTTTTTCCTAAAACGAAGAACTTGCCCTGTGTCCTCATATTATTTTTTAAAATAATATGAAGTGAGAAATCCATTTAGACATCTTGTTCCCCTAGTTGGTATCATACTTTGCAAATCGGTTGTATCCCGGTGTATATGATTTTGTCTCTGTATCTCTCTTTATTACGTCTGTTAAATTATATATTTTCAGGTTATTCTTCATGAATTTTGGAATCTGCACACACATCTCATCTTTTTTAGTTTTCTGAAAAGAAAATTATTGTGCCGGCTTTGTGCGTCCGTCCGCACTTTTTTCTGTCGGCAGCTTTTTCTGTCCGCACTTTTTCTGCCCGCCCTCAGATCTTAAAAACTACTGAGGCTAGAGGGCTCCAAATTGGTATGTTGATCATCCGCCCTCTAATCATCAAACATACCAAACTGCAGCCACCTAGCCTCAGCAGTTTTTTTTTTTTATTTAGGGTTAAAGTTAGCCATAATCGTGCGTCTGGCAAACGATATAGGCCAGGTCACCACCGGGCCATAGTTAAAATTCCATGGGCTGCTGCTCATACGGTATTATACCGAGACCACCGAAAGATAGATCTATTTTCGGTGGCCTTGATTATACGATGTACAAAAAACTCAATTATTCTACCCATAGATTTATTTCGTGCTGCTTGTATTGTCTAAGGTTAAATTACAGAGAATGACCTAGGCAAAGAAGTGAAATACGACAATAAGAGCGCTTATGAAGATAACGATTTAAGTATTAGATCCTTTAATCTTTTAAAGCTAATCGAATCACCTCAGTGTTTTCAAAAGGAGGAGTTAGCAAAGATATCAGATGAAAGATAACTTTTTTAGTTCTTATGTATATCAAAGGAAATCTAATAAATTTAGATTTATTTGAATATACAGACAATATGTGTATACAACCTGTCAAAGTCCAAATATGCTTCCTGTGGATGTAGTTCACATAACATTGCACTGGCTGATTTAAACCTTCGCCTTAATAGACACTCCTATGCTTCCTCCTCAATATTTTACACGAAACCTCCCATTTTCCTCGTTTCACCTATTCTGTAACTCGCCCCTTCTCTCGTTCAGCGTGCGTGTATGTGGGTACCTTTATTCCTATGTGTATATATATATATGTATATGTATATATATATATATATATATATATATATATATATATATATATGTATATATATAAAATATATATACATATACATATACAGTATATAAACTACTAACTCCTTCTTTAACACACGCCGGCAGCTATTTTTCCAAAATCAGTCACTGTTCCTGGTATAGCATCATTTTTGTGGAAAATCGCAACGCCTGGTCTAATTGAGAGATCTCCCCGAATAATTGAGCAACAGGGACCTCCATTTCTAATTATCAGCCGCCGAAGACTCATAATCTGATTATTCGATATATTTGTAATCTTCCGTTATGTTGCCTTTGGTTATGAGCTGATTAACTCGGACATGTGAAATAATTAGTCTTTTGTCTATCGCGTTACGCGATATACATCACGGACGGTTTGTTGAGATGAAAAATAAACACGGATATGAATCGTTTTCTGTGGAGAGAGTGAATTAAGGAACGTGAAATTAGAATTACACTTTGTAATTAAGGTGGGAATTGGGGTTCTTAGCGAAGTGTTGCTTTTGGCTATGATCGTGAGATAATGAACCTTTAATTTTAGTTTTTCGTATTGCATGATGAAATATATAAACCATAATGTATTGCTAATTCTATTCCGATCAATCTTCC
>NC_089790.1:22812500-22835000 GCF_040412425.1 Macrobrachium rosenbergii
AAACTATTGTACCGGCTTTGTCTGTCCGTCCGCACTTTTTTCTGTTCGCACTTTTTCTGTCCGCGCTTTTTCTCTCCGCCTCAGATCATAAAAACTACTGAGGCTAGAGGGTTAACTATTGGTATGTTGATCATCCACCCTCCAAGCATCAAACATACCAAATTGCAGCCCTCTAGCATCAGTAGTTTTTATTTTATTTAATGCCACCATCGAGCTGTGGCTGAAAGTTTCATGGGCCGCGGCCGAGAGTTTCATGGGCTACGGCTGAGAGTTTCTTACAGCATTATACGCTGTACAAGAAACTCGATAGCGCCGAAGTTTTACAAGAAACTCGATTGCGCCGAAGAAACTTCGGCGCTTTTTTTACATGTTTTATATATAGGTTTTACAGGCAAACGAATGTTTTCGTAATGGTGCATCTAAGTATTTCGATATAGTGGTCTAAGCATGTTACAGAGTAATTACTCTTCAAATTAAAACTCAGCTTGCATAAACTTCTTGACACCAGACTCAAAATCTTATCTATTTGTTAATGTTCACTTTGACACTATAGAACTCTCGACTTTCGCAAAATGTCGTTATATAAGATAATGAAGTTTTAAAACTTTAACTTAGTAATATCCTTGGTCGATTAGTCTTCCGTAATGGTTTTAGGTGTACGAAGTCATTTTGTCCTTGTTAATGACTGGAGAAAATAAAGAATTAACACGCTTATTCTCTTTTTCTCTTTTATATATATATATATATATATATATATATATATATATATATATATATATATATATATATATATATATATATATATATATATATATATATCTGACTGTGCGCGTGATTATGTTTATATGGTGCGTTTGATTGTAACCTATATTTCTTTCTCCTCAGAGGGTTAGGTCCAGAAAATAACATTCTCATGGTGAACAGTATTCCGAGATGTAATTACTCCCCGCCCCCCACCCCTTCTCTCTCCCCCCTCTTCACACCTCCTCCTTCACACCTCCCCCCCCAACCTCCTCCATATCTTTCGTCATCCTTGGAAGTGACTCATTACAATCCACCCGTCATCAGGTAAATAATTTCTGGTCATATTTTAAGCACTGATTTCACAGTGACTTCATATCTTATTTTCTGTAACCCATGTAAATATAGGACTGTCTTGTGTATGACTTTTTATATATATTTTTTATATATTTTTAAAACATTCTTTGTGAGTTTTATACTCCTGATATTTAGGAACAGGAGAAGACGCCCTTCAAGATTTTGGGAAAGCAATAAATAAATTAAAGATATGAATGTTCAGATAAAACATCCGAATGACTGACCAGTGATGACTCTGACACTCTAGCCCGCAGTTCCAAGTGATATCACTGAAATCCTATTAATAGGAGGATGAATGAAATTCTCACCTGTAATCCTATTTCCCGTTCTCTTCGACAAAGGTCGAATATTGCCGAGTGTTCTTCTGATACTGGCAGATGACGGCAATCCTGAAAGCGGGATATTGATAGTTATAGCTCTCTCTCTCTCTCTCTCTCTCTCTCTCTCTCTCTCTCTCTCTCTCTCTCTCTCTCTTCAGTAGTTATTTTTAGCTTGGAGTGATGCTGTACATGCAAATATCATAAATGAATAAGCGATAAGAATGTATGTATGTTTTTTTTTATTTTTCCAAGAAATTCATATTCTTATCGTTTATTCATTTATGATACTTGCATATACTGCATCAATCCTAGCTAAATATAGCTTTATCATTAGCCACTGAAGATAAAGATTAGACGAAGGAAGGAAAGAAGTATTTTTGTGAAAAGTGAACAATTATAGGTTTCCTGAATCACACTGAGTCCACGATTAGAGAATTCTTGTCCCTACAACAACAACAACAACAACAACAACAACAACAATAATAATAATAATAATGATAATAAAATACTCATTGCAGCATGAGTCTGGAAATGGGCAAACAAATCCATTATGTAAATATACATATATTTAAAGATAAATCTGTACAGAGAGCTTTCGGAAATCTGTTCGATTGAAAAGGGGAATCTAACAGATTTCCGGAATCTCTCTGTACAGATTTATCTTTCGATATATGTACATATATATAACTGTAGATTTGTTTCCCCAATAATAATAATAATAATAATAATAATAATAATAATAATAATAATAATGACAAAAAAATGAAAACAAGAAAGCGCAACCGGTAACAAATGAGACTTCTCATTTTCTCCAATAATAATAATAATAATAATAATAATAATAATAATAATATTATAATAATAATAATAATAATAATAATAATAATAATAATAATAATAATAATAATATGACAAAAAATTAAAACAAAAAAATAGGAGACTAATGATGTAAAGCGCAACTGGGAACAAAGGAGATTACTAATTTTCTCCAATAATAATAATAATAATAAAAATAATAATAATAACGACAAAAAAATGGAAACAAGAAATAGGAGAGACTAATGAGGTAAAGCGCAACCGGGAACAAATGAGACTTCTCATTTTCTCCAATAATAATAATAATAATAACAATAACAATAATAATAATAATAATGAAAAAAAATGAAAACAAGAAATAGGAGAGAACTAATGATGTAAAGCGCAACTGGGGACAAATGAGACTTCTCATTAAATCCAGAACCACTTCAACAGATGGCAGCAGCAAGTTAATGGTTGGGAGGGAAGCTGTCCCGACGCTGAGGGAGTTGGGAATTCACATGTTACCTAAAGAAAACAGCGAACAGATTACAGAACACATGTTGGGCACATATGTTACTTGTGAAAAAACTTATCCGAGTGTAAAAATATTCATCAAGGTATTTGGATAATTCACTTTTAGCTGTGCATGACAGTCCTATGTGAAAGGAAGGTGAAGAAAGGAAAATAGGCTTGACGGACAGGAAGGATGAGAAACTGATATATATATATATATATATATATATATATATATATATATATATATATATATATATATATATATATATGTGTGTGTGTGTGTGTGTGTGTGTGTGTATGCATGTGTATATATATACATATATACATATATATATTTTATATATATATATATATATATATATATATATATATATATACATACATAAATGTATGTGTAAATATATAAACAAAAGTAATCTTCATACGAAACAAGGAAGTTTTAAGCATGTTAATACGCAGGATATAAAAATCCTAGGCCTTCCCTTGATTATGTGTGTAACATTGGATTGAATAGGTATAGCAGTTACTGTAATGATATTTTAATCTGAGAGTCAAGAGTTATTTAAGAAATTGATTTTACCTGAAGACTGATAACTTTTGACGAAATTTTTTTATGCGTAAATGAGTACTTAAATTACTTATTGATTTTTTTTTAAAGATCGAGTACCTGAGGATTCAAGGGGGTAACAGAAATCTCAGCATTAAATATTTTTTTCTTTTAAAATATCCGTTCATTTATTCCGTCTTCATCTCAATCCCTTTCTATTCTTACGTTATTGTTTTCGTCCTCTCAGCTAACATAGTCTCTCCATAAAACTTCATAATACCCTTTTAACACAAAATTGTATTCTCCTCTGAGTGTTTACTTCATTCATCACTTTTAAAAGACACCCATTTAATCATTATTCTTCCTTTCTTTACTTTTGACTCTCAGGTATTTTGATCGCGTTCTACTAAATCATTCCATTGGGTTCCATTTTTTCTCTAATTTCTCTATCAATCGTTTTGTACTTTCCCTTTCCTGACTTTGCCCTGAACATGTAGGGTAAATATTTTCATTCTTTTTTTGAGTGGATCTCAGTTCACAATTCCGCTATCCACTCCATTCATTATTCCTTTCACGTTTCAGCTTTGAACCAGTCAACCAGATTCTCTGCCTTTTCCTGTTTTCTCTTATTCATTAAATTTGTTTTCTTTTATTCAGCTTGTATGCCCTATATTTTCCCCTCGGGAACTGACTCTTATCTCTTTCACCACTTCCATTTCATTTTATTTATCTATTCTTGGTTTAGATAGGGGAACTAAATTGTCCTTTCCGTAGGTCTTCACTTTTGAGTCGAGTAAAAATATGTTATTCTGTATCAAAGGCTAACAGTTTCTTTATAGGTCAAATTGATCACGCACAAACGTACGCTTCTGAAGCTAGCAGTAAGCTCGTACAAGTAATATATGTACATTTTGCTAAAGAAATGTTGTCTTTTGCAGTTAGTTGACCATTATAGCATCCCATTGCCTTTTTCTTTGTCATTTATATTATTTTAATGTATTTTCCCCTTGGTTTCTGATGAAAACTTCATTGTCATTTTTAGTTTTCTGTAAAAGAAAACTATTGTGCCGGCTTTATCTGTCCGTCCGCACTTTATTCTGTCCGCCCTCAGATCTTAAAAACTGCTGAGGGTAGAGGGCTGCAAATTGATATGTTGATCATCCACCCTCCAGTCATCAAACATACCAAAATTGTAGCCCTTTAGCCTCAGTAGTTTTTATTTTATTTAAGGTTAAAGTTAGCCATAATCGTACTGCTGGCAACGATAAAGGATAGGCCACTAACTGGCCGTGGTTAAATTTCATGGGCCTCGGCTCATACAGCATTATACCGAGACCACCGAAAGATAGATCTATTTTCGGTGGTCTTGATTATACACTGAAGCGGCTGTGCGGAAAACTCGACTGCGCCGAAGAAACTTCGTTGCATTTTTCTGGGTCATAAAAAATATTGTCCATTTAATGGTGATTTTTTCTTAAAAATACGAAAGAAGTTTCCACGGAAATATGGAAAAGTTAATTTTGTTAATTTGAAGTGAAATACTATTGCCAGAGTATATATATCTTATATGTCTCAGAGGAGATAAGAATGCCTTTAGCTCCGTTTTCTCTTCCTTTTGTGGTAAGATAAGACAGGTAAAAATTGATTAACCGTAAGGGGATGACCAGAAATACAGAGAGGCTCAAAAGATAACATAACAGCAAATTAATTATGGTAGGAACCGGCGGAGAGATATTTTGGCAATACATTTAGTGTTCTGTAAAAGAACACTGTTGTGCCGGCTATGTCTGTCCGTCCGCACTTTTTCTCTCCGCCCTCAGAGCTTAAAAACTACCGAGGCTAGAGGGCTGCAAATTGGTATGTTGATCATCCACCCTCCAATCATCAAACATACCAAATTTCAGCCCTCTAACCTCAGCAGTTTTTATTTTATTTAAGGTTAAAGCTAGCCATAATCGTACCTCTGGCAACGATATAGGATAGGCCACCACCTGACCGTGGTTAAATTTCATGGGCCGCGGCTCATACAGCAGTATACCGAGGCCACCGAAAGATAGATCTGTTTCCGGTGACTTGATTATACGCTGTAACGGCTGTACAGAAAACTCGATTGCGCCGAAGAAACTTCGGCGCATATTTTACTTGTTTTATTATTAGAAATGGCGCATAATAAAGAAGGATTTCACTTGCTGTTCATTCTCTGTAACCTTGTTTTCAACACTGTCACTAAACCCAGTCCTTAATTTCGCAAGTCATGAATCATGACATTTTGTGTATTCACCTCTGCTTCAAAGCAATGTTGAAATGAAAATTTGTAATGGCAAGAAGTTTTACATTTATCATTTGGTAGGGTACGCTATACCCAAAATAGTTACCAGATGTTAACTATGACTTTTCCTGTAATTAAGTGGTATTTAGGGATCATATTAGGTCGGATTTCCACGAAAACCTCATAAAAAATGAATGCGGAATTCATTTAGTCACTTCTCTCTCTATTATCTCACAAAACAACGCCTATTAATAGTGCGTAATTCTTAATCCTACACCTGCTTCCGACATTACACTCGTAGGTGGCTGTTCATCCCGTTCTAAAAGTCATTTATAAAACCAAATGCCACCTTTTGATGTCCTGTTGTTGCACCTTAATTTGCACGCGGGAGCAAATAAAAGTTGGGCAAACAAGTTTGACCTTCAAGAGTGTGTGTGGAACAGAGAATCCAAGAATGAGTGATGAAGCGACTTAATAGTTGTTTTAGTAGATCAAACGTATTATGTATCACCAAGCAAAACGCACTGGTAATTACTACTATTTGAGAGCCTCATTACATCATGAGACAGAGAAAGCAAATAGATGATCCCCTTTGTAGTTGACAATTTAAGAAAAAAACCCATAAAAGTTGAAATTAAATGAAGTCAGTACTTACTGGAATTGCTATTTTTACGTCTCCGCGCAGAAAATAAAAGCAATGTTAAATACAAGCACACACACACACACACAAAGACCTCTTCATTCATATCTGCTACTTTAGGAAGTGAATGGTTCGGGTATCAAATGCCACTGTGTTCCAAGGCAGAGGCAACTGGTAGAAGATTATGGATCCCTTGGTGGGAGTGAATTAACTTTAAATATCGGAGGACATTTTCCCAAGGCCAAAGACATTTTTGCTTCTTCGTACGCATGGGATCTTGAAATAAAGATTATTATTATTATTATTATTATTATTATTATTATTATTATTATTATTATTATTATTACTCAGTACCTGAATCCTACTCATATGGAACAAGCCAACAAGGGCCAATAACTTGAAATTCAGGCTTCCAAAGAATATGGTGTTCTTTGGGGAGAAGTAAGAGGAAGTAAAGGGCAGTACAGAAAATTGAGATGCCACTTAATAAAAAAAAAGGAAAAATAAATTAATAAATAGATAAAAATGTATTCAAATGCAAGGCGAATAGTCTTAAGGTAGCAATGCAGTGCATCTTCGCTTGAACTTCTGAAGTTCTAATTGCACGACATCCTCTACATTCTGTTTAAGTGTCATGTAACCTATCAAATGCCTCTGTACTCATGCTACTAATAATTAAATACTTTGGGGAGGAAAGATACTAGTTCCTTCAACCAATCAACGCAGAGAGAAAGATTACTGAAGTCTGGAACCGCGAAGAGAATGGTTCCAGACTTCAGTAATCTTTCTCTCTGCGTTGCTGATTTTCGAGAGCCGAAGATAGACAGGCCAGAATAGACCACAGCAGTGTAGAGAACTAACAAGTTTCTTCGGCGCAATCGAGTTTTCTGTACAACGTATAATGCTGTATGAAACTCTCAGCCACGCCCCATGAAACTCTCAGCCGCGGTCAATGAAACTTTCAGCACGGCCCGGTGCTGGCCCGTGTTGTTGGCACCTATAGCGATGTCAGACGCACGATCATGGCTAACTTTAACCATAAATAAAATCAAAACTACTGAGGCTAGAGGGCTGCAATTTGGTATGTTTGATGCTTGGAGGGTGGATGATCGACATACCAACTTGCCTCAGTAGTTTTAAGATCTGGGGGCGGACGGATAGACAAACAGCCATCTCAACAGGAAAATGGTGGTTAAAAAGTGCACCGGAATGCCGACCAGAGGAGCGATGTTTGTATCGATAAGCAAAAAGCCACACGGGAATAACTTCTACTGTATAAGGCTAAAGGTGAAAGAGATCACTGTTCGAATACGATAGAGGAATAACAAACCCTGTATACGATAGGATCTGATATAGAAAGGTAGCAGGATATCTCTTATGCTAAAAAAAAGCAGAAGATATGAATGGAAATATATTTCAGTACTTGAAACGTTTATCGTTCTCGACTAATTCTAGTAACATGTATAGTTACATTTCGATGTAGGTTTTTTTATATAATTATTAATGGCATCTATACGGCTTTTCACAGGCTGTGATATTTAATCTTTATTTATCACTGTTGTCTTGCGATAAAGCAATAAGTAGTTTTTTGTTTTACCATATGACATTATTATTTAAACTGATACTGTTTATTCGGGAGCATTATAGTTCACCATTGTTTTATTTATATTTATATATTATATTAGTTTCCTGTTTAGCGAAAATTATTTGTTCATTCTTCAATTTTTGTTTTTCTTTCTCCATAATTTTAGCTTTAATGTATGGTTACTTGTTTCACTCTGATATATTCACGTGTAATCACACAAGCACAGTCCTAACAGTTATCAAAAGTTATTACTTAAAGCACCTCCACCCCCCACCTCCCAATGATTTTATTTTCAAGTTAGTGAAGTTAAATAAGCAGCAATATTTGAGACTGATGTACTCTTGATAGATATTTGTTAATGCACTCCTGTTAATTTTCCTTTAAGGGTTTATTGTAGAGTCTTGAATGATATTTTTGGCCATCGTACTCTAATTATTTTGCGCTCCCCCTTCTTCCACATGGAAACAACCGGGTTCTTTTATCAACTGATTGAATATGTTCCCTCCTCATTACCTGATGAAACTCCCTTCCTTCCCTTGTGCCCATCGCTTGATTACCTATGAAGTTTCTCCGGGTTTGGTAAAAAAAATCACCATTTTTGATGGTTCACAAAATAGTAGCTGTGGCAAACTCCGTTCATCAAGGAAAGGGCAAAATGATGTCTTGTCGGAATGGTCGACGCTACAGCGAAGATTTTGTTTATTCTATAATTCTAGCCCTCATTCTGGCTTCCTCTTTACTTCAGTAACTAAATTAAGAGCAAATTCCGGTTTTGAAATTGTCAAACTCCTCATGTATTCCAGGCCGATTTTTTATTATTTTTTTTATATACGTTCCTTTAACTTACTTCTTATCAAAACACCTTCCTCTCCAACTGTGAGTCTTAATATGTCACATAACCATTACCCAATAAATGCAAAGTTTAAGCAAAAATACATATAATTTTTTACTATTTTACCTCACTAACTCTATGGAAAGTCATCCAAATAAATGACTGCGCCAGAGTTAAGTACTTTTCCATTAGATGGTTACCAGTAATATTTTTCCATTTATCCGAGCTCCCTACGGTGAGTTATGTCAAGGATATTTGCATAGGTAGTAGGTTATTTTGAATGATTTTCCCAATAATCCAGTAATCTGTTAATGGAAATAATGGTTCTTCTCGTCCCTTCTCGCTGGTGCTGACGGAATTATTTACATTTGCGTTGTTGTGCGTAATTCGCTCTTTTACTTATTTCTGCTCTTCTTTCCCTTTTTTTTTATTTAACATGCATACCGACAATTGTAATGCAAAATCTCCTGACGTTCAGATTAGTCAATGTATTAGAATTGTCACTATGCTGTAACTGTGTCCTTCCAGTATAGAAATAGATATAAGAGAGTTGTAAACTAAGCCATCACAAAGAGGCATGCTTTTAGATTCATATATTCACAGGAACAATAATAGAAGGAGTACAAGCGCTTTCGTGTTATTTCAACATATTTTGAGGTACAATATATATATATATATATATATATATATATATATATATATATATATATATATATATATATATATATATATATATATTATATACATATATATACAATATATATATATATATATATATATATATATATATATATATATATATATACATATACATATGTACACACGTATGTATGTGTTTGTATATATGGATGTATATGTGAGTGAGTGTGTGTGTGTGTAATTTAAAACCTATATGTTTACATGATTATGAGATTTTCCTACATTTTAAAGTCCTAAGATATATACTGCATCCTATTTGAATCCACAAGGAGGAAATGTCCATATTATTACCTGTCACTGTCAGCCGTCATTTTCGGTCTGTTGTAACATTTTCTTTCCGTGATATCAGCTGGTAACAGAATAACACGAAACGTCATATGATGGGAATGCGAACATGAGAAACTTGTCACTCTTCATGGCTTTAATTTATTGCTCACGATCTTACTTATATCTCAAAGTTAACGTAAGATATTTCACTTTCCACTATATACAAAATGTACAGTAATAGATATTTTGGATTTAGATTAAGGTCTACTACGTTGTCCGGTTTAAAGTAACAAGGGATTGAAGATTCGAATGACCTTCAGATATAGAGAAGTATATCACATCGGTTCATGATATCAGATTTTCTGCCACGTAATTTTTCCTTTTGTCACGTACAAGTCAGGCTATTTTCTCGTTAATCATTTACTGTTGTCCCAAGTCAGTCATTTTGTTGCCATTTTTCATCATGTCCATTGAAAATACATTACATAATTGCATTTATTTTCTCATTCTTTATTTCATGATATATATATATATATATATATATATATATATATATATATATATATATATATATATATATATATATATATATATATATATATATATATATATATATATATATATATATATATATATATATATATATATATGTTACACATGCACACATATATATGTATGTATATGTGTATATATATACACATATACATACATACATATATATGTGTGTGCTTGTGCGTATTTACATTTGGAAGCAATTCTTCAATAGTATTTACATATTAAGCCTGATGGACACTTTGGATGATAAAGCAAACCTGAAGCGTATACATGCTTATAGGTAACATTACTGGATGTTCGCTACTGCAACATTATTCTAGATTTTTCAGAACAATGAATCGAAATAAAACCCAGCCCTAGCACTTAAAATTGCTGATGGACTCATTAACACTTTTCAGATTCAAACTAGAATCTTTGAAATATTTTTTTTCATATCTCTGTGGGGATGTTGAACTTGTCATCAACTGATGTAACAGACCTCGGTTCAATTACATTTTTTTTTCTAAACTTTCAATCCGAAGGAGCTAGCTAATTAACAGACTGACAACTCAGTGACAGAATTGAACTCTCCCTCTTGGGCAGGTAAGTTTTTGTTTACCGACAGTTGATGACGTCATCAGCCATTGCTATGAATTGGGGCTGCAGAAGCCCTCTTTTTTTTTTAAGTGATGGTGTAGTTGCCAGCGTGTTCTGTCGTACTGTTCCTGAACAATCTTTTTAATTTCTTTACTTGTGGGATGATTAGAACAGTCGTTGTTAACGAAAACCTTGGCGGCCTTGCAGAGCTCTTTATGCACTAAGTGCCATGAGAACTTTGGCTAGGATAGAAGTTGGAGGTCATGAAGAGTCAAGAATTGCCTCGATCTTGAAATGTTTGTCAGTAGGTCTGAGTTTCAACATGTAAAGACAAAATAAGCGGAAGTGGTAAGAGCTGATCTTCTTCAGGCGCAGGGTCGTATTAAGGAGATTGGAAAGGGAATAGGGAATTTTCCTGCGTTTAATGGAGCCATAATTTTTACTGTAGCATGTATAGTAATAATAATAATAATAATAATAATAATAATAATAATAATAATAATAATAATAATAATAATAATAATAATGTACAATTACATTTTACTTGTATTGTCGTCCCTGACTTTAGAGAGCACCATTCTTGGTTCACTTCTCAAATTACCCATTTTCATCGTTTGAAATATTTATTCTTTTCTCGGTGATCTAAGTTTGGCGTTTCTACCCCACCCTCCCCAAATCGAGAAACTTTCAGGTTACTTTGCTTCTACACGTCACATCTTTTCTTGGCGTAAACGACTAGAATCAACCAAGTCTTATTTTTATTTCAAGTTGTACCACAGAGGGGATTGCTGTCATGTTTTACTTACTATCCTCTTTGTTTAACGCAAACAAAAATACGCACATGAATTTTTAATAAACCATACATACGCATCTCTATAATAGTCATCGGTATGTGACAGAGTAAACGCATACGAGAATCGGAGAGAGAGAGAACTCTACAAAAATCTAAGCAGACGAAATTTTAGTGACCTACTCTCCTAAACGTTTCTCTCTCTCTCTCTCTCTCTCTCTCTCTCTCTCTCTCTCTCTCTCTCTCTCTCTCTCTCTCTCTCTCTCTTGCAGCCTCTCATCATAAAAAGTTAAGTAATAACCTATGTGCGTGGTTTTCTTCAAAGTTTAAGGCTTTCGAGGAAGTTGCGTAGGACGATGATCTTCGAGCCACTCGGAAGAAAAATGGAAATGTTCTAATTAACGTTAAAACTTTGAGAACTACTAAACTAAAAAGCCCAGAAGCATTTTCCCGAGTTGTAACCGAGCAGCGGGACCTTTCCCTGAAAAAAGCGGGACGCTGTATCTTAAAAACTAAACATAGAATTCCCTTGAAAATAATCTCATTATGTTTCCCAAACCCAAATTTCTCGAGAGGCCCAAATCTGACCTAACCTAACCCAACCTAACCTAACCTTGGGACATGGCAAAAAAAACGGGGGCTGGTGCAATACTAGTATACATCTCAGGAATTTGCGGCCCAGAAAGCTTATAAAGTTAAGTGCGACCTCTATTATGATAGATTATCCTATATATATATATATATATATATATATATATATATATATATATATATATATATATATATATATATATATTTTTTTTTTTTTTTTTTTTTTTTTTTTGGCGTTTTTGGTTTTACATCAATGACTTCTGACTTTTTATTGCGATGTCGCATTCAGTAGTTGGTAGTAATTAAACAATTCTTTACTTCTCGGTATGTATACAGTATTTGTACGTTTTCTCAGCTGTACTTCACAATGATGAGGTTATCACATATATAAGTTTGGCTGTTGAAATTCATGTCTAAACCTGAACTTTAAATTCATTAGTATCCGTACATTGCTTTGCTGAACTTACAAGATTAGCAATAATGGAAGTACTTTCCCTGAAGTAATTATGTTTTTATTGAACTCTTCAGAATTGTCGGTTATCGTAAGGCTCTTGTTTTCGGCATATGTCCAAAAAAATCATTAACAATTTATTTACTACTACAAAGCCGACTTCTAGTTGAAAAATGACGTTGTGGCACAAACCACATTTTATTATCAACTATCCATGTAATTTTATCAAGAATTGCTACATTAACTTTTCATGTAGTTGTTACACTCAAGGTGATATTAATATTGTTTTTCTATTATTTTAAAATCCAAAGGTCTTATTGAAGGCAAAATGAAGTCGCCAGCGGCTCTGGATTCAGGCATTTTCAATTTGTGTAAATGGGGCGAGTGTAATGCCACTTATATTGGCTTCTCAGTGAGGGCACTGAAATAAAAGACAAGTGATCACATCACTTTACGTAGGAAGTCGAACAGGAAGCATGCTGGCTAATCCAATAACCTCCAGCAATCGTGACAGCTATCCAGCTTGCGAATCTGGTAAGGATTTAAATCGTCTTACAATTTTAGATAAACGCAGTGTCATGTTAAGCCTCAGAATCTCTGAAACCATTGAAATAAACAGGAAACCAAATGCTTAAGTTTTTAAGTAGTATTTGTCTTGTGTGGCGTGGCGGGGGTTGGTTGGGAAGTGTAAATAGATTGCTCTTGTTGTAACTGATCGTCTTTCCTACTTACAGGAAAGACGATCAGTTAGTTAGTGCTTTTGCCTTTCCCCTGCCGTGGGCCTCTTTGTATCAGAAGCGGCTGTGGAAACCCATACTTAACGTTACTCAAGAGACCCTCTTACTTCTGACCACCATCAGGAGTAAAATGAGTCATGCCTCCGAGATAACGCAATAGCTCTCCTCGCCCGTGATCATCCAACCAGTAACTCCCACCCTTCTTTTTAATCCCGTTTTCAGGTATAAACAGGACATGTATACATATACCCCTAGCGCCAGTCAGCCTTTGTAAATGGCAGCGTGGACTACTGAAACGTCTGGCCAATAAATGAACCTAAGATAGGTTGAGAAGTCTCACAGTAGAAGCTCACCAGTTTACAAAGTGCCCTTCTTTTCAACGAAGTTTGTCTCAAAGATGGTCGTCTTCTAAGATATACTTCTTATTATCATAATTAAATTTTATAAACGAAACGTTAATATCAGCAAGTTGAAACTGGAAATCAGTCTGTGTATTTGAGAAATAGTTTGATTTATCGGAATAATCCATCATGGCTGATCATTGTTTGCTTTCGATATCTGTAATTAAGAAAAAAATCCCTCTGCTATTAGCATTTGACTAATGACCATCACTGAGGTAAAATCTCTCTCTCTCTCTCTCTCTCTCTCTCTCTCTCTCTCTCTCTCTCTCTCTCTCTCTCTCTCTCTTATCTTGGTCTTATCCAGTCGTTAAAGGAATCACTTTATAATTAGTTCCAATCTTCAAGATCAAAAATTTCTCATGGAAAAGGAATTTAAATTTTCTCCTCCCACTCTCAACGAGGCTCTACTTACATTTCATAGCACTTAAGCAGACTAATGAAGTTTTCTTAAATCAGCCAAAGTGTGAAGTTTAAAAGAATGTAATTAATATTCCGTTAATGGAAAATAAACATGGCAGTGCAACGCACGGAAGAAACATTAACATAAACAACGCGCAGTGATGATATTAAAACAATCTGTTTCATAGCAATCAGTTGTGAGTATCCAATGCAAATAGGAAGCAATTATAGATCATTTAATTTCCTGCAAATCCCTAACAGATCTCGTTACTGATGTGGCCTCTCCTGGATGATTTTATTCTTATTTTCTTAATTAGAAAGCAGTTAAGCCACTTATATTCAAATATTCAATGATGTATTAAAGATATTCATTATAAGAATGTCAGCAGATAACTTGACACACTCCAAAGCCGTTTTCTTTATGAAATCACAAGACCAGAAATTGACACTTAAACTGGAATCGACATCCGTAGGTGGATATGAGGTAATTCCAAAGAACCTAATACTTCAAGAACTGAAAGTACTGGTAAGGAAAGAGTAGATGCAGATCTTTCGTAACGATGGGATTCCTGTAGAGTTCTATGGAAAGTTATTGCACATGATTGCAGCCGATCCTCTAATGACCTTTTACCATTTCTAGATCCTATTTTTTAGCAAAGACTCAAAACTTGTTTCTAAAGGTCAAGATATTTTTGTTTAATTGTAAGTAGCAAAATATATATGACTGTATAAGATCCCATTTTTCAGCAATGACCCAAAACTTGTTTCTATATGTCAAGATATTTTTTAATTGTAAGTAGCAAAATGTATATGACTGTATAAGATCCTATTTTTGAGCAAAGACTCAAAACTTGTTTCTAAAGGTCAATATATTTTTTTAATTATAAGTAGCAAAATGTATATAACTATAAGATCCTATTTTTCAGCAATGACCCAAAACTTGTTTCTGAAGGTCAAGATATTTTTAAACTGTAAGTAGCAAAATGTATGTGACTGTACGATGATGATGATGACATAAACGAGAAATTTAATGGGTAAAGTCCTGGAGCACTGATCAATAGTTCTCAAATATTTAGAAAACCTTAAAGACCAGTTTTGTAAAATGGCTATATAATCATCTAAACCGTTCCTATTAAGAAATATTTTATTTACAGTCAGCTGAATGCTATTCAATTTTATGTAAGTAATTCATATGCATTTATTATAAGTAGTATACTGTATGAAATTAGTAATCATTTAGTAATAAGGTACAAAACATAAAAATAAAAAACTACTATCCACGCGAAGCAATGGATCTTCCAGCCTAAACTGAAAAATAAACCCACCCCATTAAAAGAAGCATTCGGAGGTGTTGTGTTCTTCTTAAGGTAGGCTGTGTATCAAAGGGGGAGCCACTTTGCAAAGAGGAAAAAAAAATAAGCTGAAAGAACGAAATGAAAGCCGATCTTCGCACTACCTCATAAAAGAAGAGACTCCATTGAAAAGATCCTTTGTTTTGGCCTAATGGAAAAATGCTGTTGAAAGAACACATTTCTACAACGGGGTTTTTTCTTTTTTTTTTTGCAATGTTAAGGTTAAGTGCCTTAAAATGACAATAAGTCATTCTCTTTGACAAATTAATTTAATATAACAGATAGCTCTTGATTCACAAAAGTTCCACAATGACCGCAAGATTCGGTGCCTTAAAATGTCAATAAGCCATTCCCTTCTACAAATTAATTTAATATAACAAATAGCTCTTGATTCATAAAAGTTCCACAATGACCGCAAGATTCGTGCCTTAAAATGGCAATGAGCCATTCTCTTTAAGCAAATTAATTCAGTATAGAAAATACTACTTGATCCAAAAGTTTCATAAGGGACAAACGTCTTATTTTTCGTTCTTGTGACCTGGAAACATGCAGCGCGTATGGAACCTGTTTGAGTTAGCTATTTTACTTCGACCTTTAATCGTAAATTAGTATTCATATACGTTTAAAATTCGTATTTACGCTTACATCCAAAATTTATTGCTCAATAACCTCGTTTAACGTCGCATTTTCGGCAACATACCACCTTCATAATATAGACTTCTCTCTCTCTCTCTCTCTCTCTCTCTCTCTCTCTCTCTCTCTCTCTCTCTCTCTCTCTCTCTCAGCTGTGTATGTTTTTTTTTAATTACGGAACACCTGTTAAGTCCTGGATTAATGTTTTCTATAACTACAGCTTACCAAGAAAACTATTTAACCCGTTCGTTAACATAATCTCGTCATTTCACAATAATCACCAGAAGTAGTTCATGTAATGTAATTAATTAATTGCGGATGGAGTGAACGCCCTTCATATTTCATTTTATACCATATAGTTTTTTTTTTTCAGTACTGGACTTAACCAGTGTGTGAAACCGAAGAATATTTTCTAGCACGCCTCTTTTTACTGTATCAGAGTACAATTCGTTACAGCTGTACTGTAGAACTTCAGCCAAAAGAATGACAAAAGCGCCGCTTCACAAAGAGAGTAACCTTGGATATATTTTGCATTCAAAACATTACTCATTGAACGTGTAGGAGTTTATCTGAATACATCCTAAACTCAGGAAAACATCAGTGATGGAAATATGTATAGTTTCAACTTATATAAATATAATATTCAAACAAACATATACCTTTATTTTGATGCACACGCACAAAAGGAACGAGCATATTCAACATGGATATCTATAAAAAAAAATTTATACTTCTATAAATGGATTGTATCTATACTCAGTTCTTTGATTTCATAATGCAGGCATGTGTAATCTCCGGGAATAATTTATCGTTTCTTATTGGCTACTGGCCAGTAAGATTACGAGTTTGATATGTTTTGATATAGCTTTATATATATATTCTCGATAACTATCGAATGCACTTGTGTCATGCTAAGCTCCAAGTTCTCCAGAAAAAAAAAAGTGCTAAAATTCCTGAATGATTTTCCTCTTGTGGTGTATCAAGCATTGATTAACGGAATGGAATAAAAGATTTAGGCTAAAGGCCAAGCGCTGAGACCTATGAGGCCAATAAGCGCTAAAAGGTTGAATTCAAAGTAAAATGGTTTGAAAGGTGTGACAGAAGGAAAACCTCGCAGTTGAACTATGAAACAGTTGTGAGGAGAGGTTGAATAGTAAGATGGAAGAAAGATAATATGAACGGAGGTACAGTAAAAGGAATGAAAGGGTTCACGGCTAGGGGCCGAAGGGATTCGGCAAATAACCTTAAGTAATGCCTACAGTGCACCGCGTGAGGTGCACGGACGGCACTACCTCCCTACGGAGCAATTATTGATTAAGAATGACTTAAATTTTCCTCTAAACTGTGCTGATAGAGATGGCTGTCGGATTGTGTATAAGATTCATATTTAATTAGTCAGAAATGACCATTTTAGCTCTCTGGATATGTTTAAGAGTATGTTCTAGCCCTTTATAGACAGTTAAAGAATTATATAGGAAATATATACCCTTCCAGTTATCCCTAATTTTGTATATTATATTCTTCCACTTCTCGTTTTCATATCCCAGGTTTTACTACCATCCATGCGAACATTTCATCTTTGCGCTGACAGACAAACAGACAGAGGAGGACACAAAACTATAATTTTTTTTCCTTTCCATCGGTAAATCAAATCATCGATAGTCACAATATCGCAATATAGACTAAAAATGACGCTTGGATTTCATAAAAGTGGTTCCCTTATGCAAACATGGAAAAATCCAAATTCCATGAAATGGCGAAATTACATCATGAAAGCTTTCCTCCTCTCTACCCTCTCTCCCAATTTATTTTTCGATTTCACTCCCGAAATCTATAACGGAATATTTGTGAACCCCGGTTTTCTTTTTTTCGGAATCCGTTTTTGAAAGCTAAATATATTCATTTTGTGATTAATGCGACTTTGGGTAAATTGCCTCCCAGCTTAAAGGCACTTCTGGAGATTTTTTGTTTTTATTTATTTTATTTATTCATTTTTTTTTGGAAACAAGGAATTTTTGGTGTGTGATGAAAAATATTCTTCAGTTTTTTTTTTTTTTTTTTTTTTGTCAGTTAGTCTTTCATAGTGATTTTATTCATAGCTACATAGAAGAGAGAATCTATTTTACTTTCAGCGCCTACTTTCATATACCGTTATTGACTGTTAGATTTTATTTGTTATACCAACACTGTCCATTTAATCAATCCTATATTCACCCTTTCTTACAAGTTATTAAGTATTCACATGTATGAAATGGCATATGATTGTAATAACTGCAGTATTGCAAAGGATTGCAATTGATCAATTCTTGAAGTGTTGCAAAGGATTGATTGAAAATCCTTAAGCTGCATGAGGACTACTGTCCTCGTCATCTGACAATGAGGATAATAGTCTTAAGGATTTTCCGTGAGTCCTTTGCAATACAGCAAGAATTACCTTCAACAAAAGGGTCTTAAAGAAAGTGACTAATTAAAAAAATACTCATAGCAGTGTGAATCTTGAAATGGAGAAACAAATCCACAGAGAGCTTTCGGGAATCTGTTCGATTCCTCTTTTCAGACAGATTCCCAAAGGCCCTCTCTTTAGATTTATTTCTAAATATATTTGCACCCATACATAACTTTGGATTTGTATCTCTAACGTAACTAATCTACATATTTTTCAAAACTGAATGCTGTATCTCATAAAAGCATGTTGGATAGTCTACCAGGGAATCTTAATACCCAATGACAGCTATTACTTCGCTGAGAAAACCAGAGGCACGATGGCATTTTTGTGAACACTACAAGACCATTTGTTAGTTCACGGTTCTTGTTCATAGGGTGTTCAGTGATTCCTCACTAAGGATATCCCAGATACAGATGCTATGGATTATTCCAGGCACTTATTCTTATGGTATTCAAAAATATCAATATTTTCATGAAAAAATTAAATGCTTTACCAGTCGCAGTTTTAAGATAAATGCATTCCTCATTTAATTAAGACCATCTGATTGTTTTGTAAATAGCTTTTTTCTACTTTTTTTAACTGCAAAGATTGCAGCAAATTTGCCATAAGTTTTCATCAAACTTTACATCACAGAATGAAAGCGATCCAAGTTACCAGTAGAAATACAGTGACAAAAGTCTCTTGAATTAAATCTCTGCTGGACTCAAGATATTTTTAACCTCATCCATTACATGTTTTATAATATAGAAAACATGACAACCGTCTTGTGAGAAATCTGGACTACCTAATAAATATTTGATATTCACCAGTCTACTCTTTATTCATGAAATTAATTTCAAGTACTCAGTCACGTCAGCGATATACATTGCATTTGAGTAAGGTAAAAGGTGCCATTTGGCGTCCTAGCGTCCTGAACATTTGGCGTCCTCAAGAAAGGGTGTCATTTGGCGTCCTCAATTATTATTATTATTATTATTATTATTATTATTATTATTATTATTATTATTATTATTATATTTTTGCTGAAGAAAACAACATACATACATAAAAAAAAATTATGTAGTAAGTATGGTAAAAGGTGCCATTTGGCGTCCTAGCGTCCTGAACATTTAGCGTCCTCAAGAAAGGGTGTCATTTGGCGTCCTCAATTATTATTATTATTATTATTATTATTATTATTATTATTATTATTATTATTATTTATTATTATTATTTATTTTATCTTTATATTTTTGTTGAAGAAAACAACATGCATATATAAAAAAATTATGTAGTAAGTAGGGTAAAGGTGCCATTTGGCGTCCTAGCGTCCTGAACATTTGCCGTCCTCAAGAAAGGGTGTCATTTGGCGTCCTCAATTATTATTATTATTATTATTATTATTATTATTATTATTATTATTATTATTATTATTATTATTATTTATTTTTTTATATTTTTGCTGAGGAAAATAACATGCATATATAAAAAAAATTAAGTAGTAAGTAGGGTAAAAGGTGCCATTTGGCGTCCTGAACATTTGGCGTCCTCAAGAAAGGGTGTCATTTGGCGTCCTCAATTATTATTATTATTATTATTATTATTATTATTATTATTATTATTATTATTATTATTTATTTTATTTTTGTATTTTTGCTGAAGAAAATAACATGCATATATAAAAAAAATTATGTAGTAAGCAGGGTAAAATTTGCCATTTGGCGTCCTGGCGTCCTAAACATTTGGCGTCCTCAAGAAAGGGTGTCATTTGGCGTCCTCATTATTATTATTATTATTATTATTATTATTATTATTATTATTATTATTATTATTATTATTTATTTCATTTTTGTATTTTTGCTGAAGAAAATAACATGCATATATAAAAAAAAATTATGTAGTAAGCAGGGTAAAATTTGCCATTTGGCGTCCTGGCGTCCTAAACATTTGGCGTCCTCAAGAAAGGGTGTCATTTGGCGTCCTCAATTATTATTATTATTATTATTATTATTATTATTATTATTATTATTATTATTATTATTATTATTATTATTATTATTATTATTATTATTTATTTTATTATTACATTTTTTCTGAAGAAAATAACACGCATATATGAAAAAAAATGATGTAGTAGGGTAAAAGGTAAAAAGGTAAAAGGTGACTCATCAACGGCTCTATGACTGATATATATATATATATATATATATATATATATATATATATATATATATATATATATATATATATATATATATATATATATATATATATATATATATATATATATATATATATATATATATAAACCTGTAGATATTGTTTACATGCAAACACAGTATAAGTATGTATATATATTTGTGTGTGTGTATATATATATACAGTATATATATATATATATATATATATATATATATATATATATATATATATATATATATATATATATATATACATATATATATATATATATATATATATATATATGTATGTATGTATGTATGTATGTATGTATGTATGTATGTATGTATGTATGTATGTATGTATGTATGTATTTATGTATGTATGTATAAAACAGGTCAAACGTTACATGACTTTATCTTTCGCAAATGTTTGGTGAAGTCGCCTGTTTATATTCATATTCTTGACACCTGTTATCAACTATTCAACTTACTAATGAAAAGCCGTCATTATTGAAATTCGTGACGAAATTAAAATATATTTCCATTAAATTTTCTCTCAGAAAAAAGATAAACTAGAACACGAATCACAATATAAGCATACACACACACACACACACACAGACACGTGAAAAGAAATTGAGTGACTGAGGCATATCGTGTCGACCTTCCGGGAACTTTCACAAGACTGGCTCCAGTGTCTCCAGAGAATCCCCGGGCCTTGCTTACGGAGCCTCATCTTCTAGTGGAGCTTTATTTATTTATATATACAATTATACATAATTATACATACATATAGTTAGAAAAAGAGATGAAGAATTATTCCAAATCATTACCATCTGCTGGAAGTCCCTGACATTCCCGGGAATCCTAACAATTCCCGACGACTGGAGCAGCTCAGTGAAGACGAAAATGTCTCTGGAATCCAGATGCGTCACGTGTCCGATTACAAAACTTGGGATAAATCAGACACAGTTCATCCGTATGGAGCGGACTCTCCTTCTTTGTGAAGACAGATGATCAATTTCCAAAAAACGAGAAAGCCAGGTCAACGCAGACGTAGGAGACACGAGAAGGAAGAGCTTCGAGCGTGAAGTCTCCTCTTGCCATTGGATACCTCGATGTGGGGAAGCAGTGATACCGATTTCACATATTCATCAGTGGCAACCTCTGGCGTGGCCTAAAATCCCGTAAGTGCAATGCCTACCACATATGCGAAATTGATTTTCCCACCTTCTGAAGATTGTAGTGTGGCAGGAACTTACGCATCGAGGAACACCTTCAGCACTGGCGTGTTTCCTACAGTCAGCAGCGAAATAACTGGCTTCGGGACTCTGCATAGGAATCACCTGTTTTCACAAAAAAGCAGAGACGCCGTAGGCTCTTGGCTAGCTAACAAAGCGAAGAATGGGGAAGGGCCCATCCCTGGTAAAACTAAACCCCCATTTCAGTGATGCTTTGTTGGCGAAGATGCCCCAGGGGTGAGATCAACTGTGATCGTCAAAGGCCAAAATATATATATAAATATATATATATATATATATATATATATATATATATATATATATATATATATATATATATATATATATATATATATATATATATATATATATATATATATATATATATATACATATATATATATATATATATATATATATATATATATATATATATATATATATATATATATATATATATTTACATATATAATGTGTGTGCGTGTGTGCGTAATAAGTTGTCAAACTGCATGTGACAAATATATATGCAGATAACCATTTAAAAGGTGAAAATTAAAGACAAAGTAACAGGTACTTTCGTGTATCACGAACACTT
>NC_089790.1:22845000-22872500 GCF_040412425.1 Macrobrachium rosenbergii
AAATGAAAAACTAAAAATACAGTTGAAAGATTCAATTAAAAATGTTGCACAATCTTATGCATATGTTAGCTTATATCACATTCATGAATACTGCATTAATCGAAAGTTACATAAAACAGAAGTCATCTGAATCATCTGGTTGTCATTAAAGATATTACTCACAAACTATTTTCAAAGCATTGACAGTTTCACCACATAATTCTGTTTTAGATCCTACGGCTACGACAAATGAACAGAGGACTAAGATCGACTTTGATAAGAATATTGAGAGGGGAGGTTAGAGATAAGTGGAGGAAAGTAAATTGGTTATCTTCATTGCATTTATTTGGTTTTGAAGGGACCTCTGTAAGTGCACAACAGTCTTTACCTACTTTGTCTCTCTCTCTCTCTCTCTCTCTCTCTCTCTCTCTCTCTCTCTCTCTCTCTCTCTCTCTCTCTCTCTCTCTCTCTAATGTGATCGTCCTGGTAGTCTACAAAACTCGCCTGATGTAATAATATCAACAACTGAATACCTAATGTAAGAGAAGTGAAAATTATATAATGAAAGTGTACATAAACTGAAGTATCATATGTATATAGCATTATGAATGCTCGCATGTATAAAATTTCATTTTGAGCCACACCACCAGACGGAATGTAATATTCGCAAGGACATTTTAAAGAGTAATGAAATACCTGCCTTGCATGTTTCGTGCATTTTCGTATCAGCTGCTCAAAGATATGTGTGGATATACAGTAACATCACCCTGACTCATTAAACACAATTATTTTTCTAAATTTTATTTTCACGTTTTTTAACTGGAAGAACGCGCTGTTTTTTTTCTGACCTCAGATTTGGGGCTGTTATTTAACATAAACATAATTAGATAATGATTAGTCAATACCATACTCATTTGAACGTATTTCACAACTGTTTACTCTCAAAGGTAATAATGTCTGTCATACCAGCTCACTTCCGTTTATTTTTATTCAAATGAATAAAGAAAACACACACGCGCGCTCTTATTCATTTCCTATCATTAAATATGCTCATCGAGAAATGCTTTTAAGATACCTTTTACCCACGTATAAAGCCACATTGTGTGCATGAAGTCTCATAAGATGTAAAGAATAAATAAACCAACTCTAACCACGTCATACTTAACGTGAGTAAACTACACGTTGAAAAGATACTGGCCTTGAAATTTGTTTTGGAACGAGGAAATTCACCAAAAATGGATTATTGTGATATTCTGGTGAACTGAAGATGAATATCATCGGATGCCTACCGCACTGTGAACATCAAGAAGGAAACGGACACAACGGCAAATGATAATCATGAAAAGCAAGGAGAGGCAATGCAAGGCGAGGCCTCATTTTAATCAAATTGTTATATCTATGAGACATTCAATTTAGAGTCCATCATAATCCTTATTTGATATAGGCACACAAACACACACCCACATACATTACATACATACATACATACACGCATATATCCATACATCCATAAATGTATGTATATGTATGTATATATATATATATATATATATATATATATATATATATATATATATATATATATATATATAGACAGATATGTGTGGATTTGTACATATAAGATTAAAATGTTAATCCTCATAATCCAACTAATAAATGGTAAAATATATCTTCAAACTTCCACATTTCAATACACATTTCCCCAGTCACGCCATAAAATCAGTCACCAAAAAAATGGTTTTCGTACAATCACTGTATTCCCTTCCTTGTGCTACGTAGTGCTTTTGCTAATTAAATTCCTATAGTGTAAAAAGTGAATGAGCTCTTTCATAAAATGAAGCGCAGCAATATACGTAAGCAAAAGCATGCTTATTGTTACACACATCTTAAGGGCTTAGAGACAGTTCCAACTATCGGAAAAGGAGGGATGATAAGGTGGGTGAGCATTAGTGAATGAAAGGTGGAACTGGAGAGCCTCTCTCATCCCGGGCATTACCCTGATGCGCATCTCACGCGGCAAATGGCATTATAGGGAAATCGCCTGGACGTTATCGGGTAACGTAATCAGGCTAATTGTTGACTGCATTAAGAAATAAGAAATGGGAGAAGCATAATATAATTAGATCTTTGTGATGATTTTTTATGTGAAGATATATTGAGGAAATGTGAAAAACAGAGGTAAATACATCCTCTGATTACGCAAAACTGCTGAACTAAAGTACAACAAAAACAAATCAGCCCGTAGTTCTGATCAATACTATTTGTTTGTGAGAGAGAGAGAGAGAGAGAGAGAGAGAGAGAGAGAGAGAGAGAGAGAGAGAGAAGTTGCTACGTGTGAAATATGATTGCATGCCCATAACATTTTATTATTTTTCCTGAAGTAGCAAGTTTTCGAAATTCATTAAATACTAAAGAGAACAAGCTGGTAATTAATTAAGCCAATTTAAAAACCAAACACTAATCAGACGTTTACACATTTGGTCAAAACATGCATTTAACTGTGAATAATAACATTCATTAACGGGAATGTAATGTAGCAAATGAAAACACGACCTACCCTATGGCAGAACTATAGCGAAATAAGAGTGCTGTCAACAGCGCCTGAATTTTATATAAAAGTATTTGCTGTAAATGGTGCATCTATCTACTGCAGGCGTTCTAGTAAAGATAAGCTTTTGACTCATATATAGTTCGCCATAAACCTCGATGGTTTCAGCTGTCATGGTACATGACTCCCATAAATACCTCATTGACGCCTAAGAGTTCCAAATTCGATGCCATACCAGCTACAGTCCTCCAACAATAACCCGTCATTGAGAGATTGCCAAACAGCCGTAATTAAATAGAGAAAAGTTCCGAATGCAGAGAGATGTAAATCCTTCTTTCACTCAGTGTGAAGTCGTAGTGCTAACAGTTTAGAACTTTATTAAAATAAATGGACATTTGTTGCCGCTGTGAATCTTCATACACGTGCAGGAATGATATATTTTTCTTGTGTTGTTGCTATTATTGCTCTAAACACAATTGTTCCCATTGACAGGAAAAATGCATGAGATTCCATTCCTGTAGTATTTTTATAATTGTCCTGACCCATTCCTCATCATCATTAATGCAATAACCATTATTCATCCTTGCATTACTGTTATCAATTCTGAGATGAAACACTTACAGCTTTAATGGGCGAATAAAAAAAAAGAAAAAAAGAATCGATGTTAATGCACCTATGTCCCAAATGTCAGTTAATCTTCTCTCATTATTTATTCGGTACCTACGCTTTACTAATGCATTGTGGTTAATAACACTGGAATAAAACAGCACATATATATATATATATATATATATATATATATATATATATATATATATATATATATATATATATATATACACACACATTTCGGATAAAAAGTTGAACAAAGAGTAAAGTATCTAATAAATGAGTTCACTTAGTAGGCAGGCTATGTTTCGTGTGTGTCTATGTCACCTGTTTTCATTTATTTTATTTCTTATATCAGGATTTATTCAGTTTTTCCCTTGTTCTCTCATTCGTTTCACGTGTGTCACGTTATTATTTTTTTTTTATTTCAGCATTTATTCAATGTCGTCCTTATTCCCTCATTCGGCCTCTCGTTGTACCTTTCATCAGTCATCCCCTAAACTATTTTAGAACCGAGAAAATCAAGTGGTTATCTTTACCGGTAATTTTTTCTCTCGCTGACCTGGCCTTCATCACTACTAATGCAGTACGCGGTCATCGATCATGCACTGAGGTTATACGAACGGGAATTAAACAGTTCCTATTTTTCGTGAAGAAAAAGATATAATATTCCCAATCAAAATACACAGTTACTTGACCGTTCTTTCTTATTTAGACCAACCCATTGCTGATGCATCGGCGTTATTCATAATGGAGTGAGGCAGCGCCAACATTTTTGGACGAAAAAGCAACAAATTTCAAAGTCAATGAATGAATGCAATAGGCATGGGATTTCTCTCTCTCCACTACGGCACCTCTCTCTCTCTCTCTCTCTCTCTCTCTCTCTCTCTCTCTCTCTCATACATGCATACATATCTGAGCCTGCTTTTCATGTTTTATTTCTTCATGTATATAATTCTCCCTTTATTACCACACTCCCTCCCTTTTTTTAGCCCAAACATTAATACAATGTATTTTCTCTCCCATTGGAAGGTTTTGCAGAAAACAAAAATAAAAGCCTTTCTGCTTTTATGAATCTAATTATTTCACATACATATCTTATTTCCCTTTGTACTCGTTCAAAATTCTGTACTATGAATTTTGCGTATTACATGTCTGTAACATTTAGAATTGAATTCTTAACGAGCTTTTCATATTCCACTTTATTTTATTGACACAAAATACCTAGAATTCAAAACACACTTTAAACGAGTACAAATGGAAATATATGTATCTGATATAATTAACTTAAAAAAAGTAGAAAACATTTTTTTATTTTCAATTTTACAAGAGCTGCAAAGCGGAGAGTAAATACATTGTGTTATGCTAGAGAGTAAAATGTTAATCCCACTGAATCAGCGCTAATTTATGACCTGCCAAATCCATGATTTGGCCGTAAAATGTTATGAAAAGGCTCAAACTATTGGGCCAAAATGTTCTGTTTGCACATGAGTTTTTATAGCTTCATAGATCTTTTCTGGCTGCACGGAATTACATTGAAAATATTTGGCGATATCCTTATGGCAGAGGAATATTAAGTATTCCAATGTTATAGAATAAGTGCTTTTTTTTTTAGAAAGTACATTCTTGAATTGTCGTTTTTCTATAATACTAAATCTTGCAATTCGTGATTAATTATTTGATGAAAATGTACTGTGTTCTAATTGCATAATTTCAATCAATAATGCCTGTTAAACAAAACAGAATGTTTGGGATGTATTTTTTGCCATTCGTCTGCATATTCGTCCCCTTCGAAGTATATTTCGACTCATTTTATTAGTTTTCGAAAAAATAAACTCAGAGTGAGAGACCACGTACAGGTGAACCAAATGCACAAAAGGTCGACATTTTACTAAGGGGAGAGTCTCTGTAACTGAGGTCCAAGCAAAAAAATGCCTTTACTTTACGCTGATGAGCTTTCTGAAACACAGACAACTTCTTCTTGCTGATTAGTGCATAAACCTTCAAACCCTGCAAGGACTGGGTATGTTATCAGGGAGAAGATTTGGTGCGAGATAATGAAATGCATTCAGGAACCAAAATAAAACGAGCCTTTTTTTTATAGGGATAAAAGACTCCGGGAATGAATTGGATACCTCCCCTCCCCCCCGTCGCCTCTCTCTCTCTCTCTCTCTCTCTCTCTCTCTCTCTCTCTCTCTCTCTTCACAGATATCCAGACACAATTACACATACATTCATATATATATATATATATATATATATATATATATATATATATATATATATATATATATATATAATATATATATATATATCGTGCGTGAGTGCATGCATGTGTCTGTGTGTCTGTGAAAAGATACACACACGCCCTTCTCGTCCGGTACAGGAACTGAGTAAGCTACTAATTACGTTACAAGGACTAGAGAGAAAAATAAATACTTCTTTAAAAATCAAAAGATGATGAGGTTTTTAATCTTTATATTAATGAATGCGATGCAGTATACAGAGAATGTCTGTGCATTGAACTGTCCCTTACACTTCAGTGATCAAAAATATTAATTCTGTAAAATATGTAAAATATGTCGATTATTTAAGATGAAATTAGATATTTTATGTTTGCTATAACAGACGCGGATTTTTATTTTTTGAAAATTTTCAATTAAACGTTATTGCCTCTATTTTTACTTTTTCATTTTGATAATATTAAGAAATTTAATATTCTATAAAGCACAAAGAAGCGGTAGCATTCTTATTATAAAAAAGAAGTTAATAATATATTTAAATGAAGTTCTCCATTATTCTGCATTCCTCACGGCAGCAATACTGCTTCTTAATTACACAAAATGAAGGAAAATTATACGAGTAACCATCCTTTCTTTGCGCGACCTGCATAACATAATCCAAGAGAATTGCCTCATTAGAGGTCCTATTAAAATTATCCTGTCTGGAATAAGTAAAGTTTTGTCTATTTTTACTCTGGGAAAGATTATCCACGCAGAACAGGAGGACACTTACACATATGAATGCTCTGTAAATGGTGCAATTGGATAAGCTTTAAAGAACAAGAATTAGTTTGACTCATAATCATTATGAATATTTTAATCTGAGTGTGTTTTTTTATAATCTTGACTCCTTCATAACACAAGTGTCATTCCACTGAGCTCATTCTGTTGATCTTACTTATTAATTTACTACCTAAACCATAACATGATAAATATCGGTTTTCGTTCATTCATTTTCTTGGCGTATTTTCAAGCAACAACAAAAGGACACACAAACACACACAGAAAACCTACTATAAATCAAACGATACACGGACAATTATAAATTTATCGTATTTATAAATAAAAATCTCCCTTGGTTCTTCAGTATCTTAACGTAAACTCTGATAAGAAATATTTCCATTTCTATGCAGTCTAGACAATTTCTGAATTGTATTTATTTTATCCTTAACGATTAAAATATTTTGACTGTGTTTTTTTGGGCGAACAGAGTCTATAAATATACTATTACTGCAGCAGTTATTAACTTTCGTTTCCTCTGCAATTATTATTTTGATAGATTTATTACCTTGGGCAGGAAGCTTCACGCTGGGAAGGCAGGTATTAGAGTAAAATATAGCCATTGTTACCAGCATTACACTAAAAAATTATGATTTGGGTGATGACCTATGTGGTTGAACGTAATTGTATGTAATGTCTCTGATGATTTACTCCTGTCATTTTACTCAATTAAGCAGCACTGAGGATGGGTTACTGATCGTCGAGTTATTATCTGTATAATTAATACTTTAGAATCCATTAGGATAAATCCGGTAACCTCTCAGAAAATGAAACGTCAAACGGTAGTTAATATTGACATTATTTTATATAGTTATAAGTTTTCCTGATTTTTCTAATTTTTTTATTATTATTATTATTATTATTATTATTATTATTATTATTATTATTATTATTATTATTATTATTATTATTATTATTATTATTATTATTCAGAAGATGAAACCTATTCATATGGAACAAGCCCACTGTAGGGCCCATTGACTTGAAATTCCAGCTTTTAAAGAATATGGTGTTCATCAGGAAGAAGTAAGACGAGGTAAAGGGAAATACAGAAAGAAGAGACCCCACATATTAAAAATGAAAAATCATAAATTAATCAATTAACAAACAGAAAAAACCGAAATTTTCGTCTCCTAAATGTCAGAGCAAACATTATCTCATGAAACTGTCGCTACTTTTTTTTTTAAGAGCAATGACAATGGATATGAGTTAAATTTATAGCTTTTTAGAATTCTGCATCATACTGATCCCGAAAGCTGGAAGTTCTGATAAAGAGGCTAAAATAACACAAACTGCCGTAAATGAAGAAAGAGGCGATAATCACCGACAACTGTAACAAGAGATAAAGGGAAATTTATATTATAGAATAAATACAATCTGATACAATGTTGTCGTAGTTGAAATGTTGTGTTAGACATGAGGTACAGAAATGATTTAATACAATTCAATAAATTTAGTTTTTTTAATGTAAATTTTAACCTTTGTGCTACTACTTTTTTTATTTGCTTTTACTTTTTCTGTTTTCTTTGGAGACTGTGTTTCGTGGAAGCTCTCTCCTTTTATGCATGTTCCAGGAATTTTTAACTAAAAAAAAAATCATTCTATACACCAGCTGAGAAGTATAATAACAAAAAATAAAAAAAAAATTACAGAAAAGAATGTGCCTCAAAATCAAAAGGGGTAGCAATAAAGAAAAGTCATATATCTCTCTCTCTCTCTCTGCACCGACATAATCATATACAATTACGTAAGTCCCAGACTACTGACTTAGAAGTATTACTTCAATCTATTTCCCAAGTCATTACCGATTTCAGTCTTGATATGAAAAATTCTTATGCATATTCCATGAACTAAGTCTTTTGATTAAAAGGCAAATCCTGCATCGATATCCTTCATATTTATTCATTGTAGTCTTGATATAATGAGCTATCGGATGAGACCCAGTAGTACTGTTAACTGTCACACTTATTTAAAAAGAAAAACAAACAAGTAATAAATGCGCCGAAGTCTCTTCGGTGCAATCGACTTTTCTGTACAGCGTATAATCAAGGCCACCTAAAATATATCTATCTTTCGGCGGTCTCGGATGATGTATGAGCCGCGGCCCATGAAATTTTAACCACGGTTCGGTGGTGGCATATCCTATGTCGTTGCCAGACGCACGAATATGGCTAACTTTAACCTTAAATCAAATAAAACTACTGAGCTGCAATTTGGTGTTTGATAATTGGGGGTGGATGATCAACATACCAATTTGCACCCCTCCAGCCTCAGTAGTTTTTACGATCTGAGGGAGGACAGAAAATGTGCGGACAGATAGACAAAGCCGGCACAATAGTTTTCTTTTAAAGAAAACTAAAACTGAAGTGACGATGGATAGACAGACCACCTGGGACCAATTTTTCTCCGAATTTTAAAAATCTATCGAGTTACCGTGGAATGCAATTATATCCAAGAATTCCATGGTAACGAATAATCTTTGCAAATAACGTTCCGCTTAAATCATCAAAAGTTATCAAGATACCAGGAAATACTTTTTTCACTGAAGGCAGTTTTTTAATTTATTCACATTCGCCAGGAGCACAAATGCCACATAGCCAATTCGATAATGAGGTTGAAAAAAGGAAAACTTTGGAAATTATGTACGTTTTCACAAAAGTAAATAATGTTCAGGCTACAGAAAAATTGGGAAAACTGTGGTTTACTCGTATGATTTCCTCAGTTACTTCATATTTTCAAAATGAACTCACACGGAAAAACGCGGCTGAGTTACAAGTAACAACTTTATTTGTAGTAATTGTAACTAATGGAAAACTTACAAAAGTATTTTTCATTCGCACAATATTAAGAAATCTCAGAAGGAAGAAACGTGAAATCTTTGGTTCTAATCTCAAACAGGATCACAGGCGAAATTCCTCTGAAGATTTCAACACTGCCATATATTCTTGACGATCACCTAATGGACACCCTATATGATTAAACAAACTGACTTTATTCCCAGAATGAAGAAATTATTAACGTTTTTCCAAAACAAACAACTCATGAAACTTCCCATGCGGTTTCCTTTACTCTAATAGCAAGGAGGAAAACAAAATAATTACGATCACATGTTCTCACTTGGCATTTTGCGACTGACTGAATATTAAGCTCCCTCCGTTTGATGACAAACTAATTAAGATTTTCTCCACGCCAAGAACATATGATAGGGATGATCACAAGTACTGTTGGAAAGTCAGTATCCCTTTGAAACGTTAAAATCGACATCAGATTCTAGCCAATATCTCGAGGGATTCGTATTTGTTCTACCTGTCTGTCGTTCAGAATTCCAATTCCACAAATGCCTCAGAAGTCCTCGTCTAATAACAAGTCCCCTTTCCACTGAAAGGAAAGGGGAATCTGCTTTGGGGTCCTGATTCAATAGCTGCTTTTAGTCTTATCTTAATTACCACTGGCTGAATGAAATAGATGGTTATTTTATCAATGAAATTATTCCAGATCGATACGATATAAGAGACGTCAAATTTGATGTTTGCAATGTGATTATGGATGATGGTGGTGTTCTAAACATGATTTTAAGTATTTAGGCAGTCATCCAGTTGAATATTTTATAATAAGGAATATTTAAACATGTGCATCAGGAAACATATGACGAGTAACTTATTTGTTACTGATTCAAAAAAGGGTAAATATTATCGATTATAGAACAGTCATCACAATTTCAGAACAAGTATAAGGATACAGAAGTCTGAAGAACGAATAGGATACGAACCTTATCCATATATATATATATATATATATATATATATATATATATATATATATATATATATATATATATATATATATAATGTGTGTGTGTGTGTGTGTATAATATGTATATATAGTTGCCATGCTACTTGTTTATTTATATCATTTATGTTTTCTGTTACTTCACCACCGTATGATTATTAAAGAGCAAAATTTTGGATATCTGTTTTCTGGTTTTCCACCCAAGCTAAAACTAAGGAGTAATTTTAAACTGACGAATCTGCATGACGATATCACGAAATAATAATAATAATAATAATAATAATAATAATAATAATAATAATAATAATAATAATAATAATAATAATAATAATAATAATAATAATAATAATAATATGAAGGAAGTAGACCCCCTCTTTCAAACAGGTCTTATTGAAAAGGATGGCTGTATTTTGAGAATTTACCTTATACAGGATCTTTTATATTTTCCTTATAATTCGTTTTCCAGGCTCAGCGATGTTGATCAGCAACTGGCCAATATTCATATCGGAAAAGGACAGTGTGGGATGCGGGAAGTGTTTTTATTGAAATATTCACTCAAAAACCCGTAGATTTCTTCGTGGTCTCATTCGGTGGTCTGGAACCTGGATTCTTTTTCTATTTCAGGTTGAGGTACCGTCGACATGGTCATCCCCAGCACTATAATGGCACTCCCACGCAAGACGAGCTCCGAGCCTCAACACGGGAGAACAGGCTCCGCCCGAAACGACCCGCCCCGGGCAGCCAATCATAATTTAGCACTGATCAAGAACCCCCTATAAATACCGACCGGAGTGCCTTGTTTCTCTAGATCCTTCTCAACCACGTCCAGAGGATGACCATCGAGCTGGTCAAAACATGCCGACGGTACCACAACCTGAAATAAAAAAAAAAAAAAAAACAGAATCCAGACCATCAAACGAGACCATGAAGAAATCTACGGACTTTTGAATGAATATTTCAATAAAAACACTTCCCGCATCCCACACCGTCCTTTTCCGATATGAATGTTGGCCAGTTGCTGACCAACATCGCTGAGCCTGAAAAGCGAATTACAAGGAAAATAGAAAAGATCCTGTATAAGATAAATTCGCAAAATACAGCCATCCTTTTCTATAATAATAATAATAATAATAATAATAATAATAATAATAATAATAATAATAATAATAATAATAATAATCTCACTTCTTCAAATTCAGGCTCTCTCAACACTGACTCGTACACGGGCATGAAAAAGAGGTACCTTTGTCCTAATATTCATAGATTCGTGACTTGGTGTTCGATTTTCTCTTACATTGTACTTATTTTTTCTTTCGGTATATGTACTCTCATGGTAATAAAAATATAAAATTTTGTTCCCTTTACTGAAATGTACTTTTGAAAACATAAAACGCAAGTAAAAAAATGAGCCGAAGTTTCGGCGCAATCAAGTTTTCTGTACAGCGTATAATCAAGGCCGCCGAAAATAGATCGATCTTTCGGTGGTCTCCGTATAATGCCGTATGAGTCGCGGCCCACGAAAATTTAACCACGGCCCGGTGATGGCCTGTCCTATATCGTTGCCAGAAGCACGATTATAGCCAACTTTAACCTTAAATAAAATCAAAACTACTGAGGCTAGAGGGGTGCAATTTGGTGCTTGATGATTGGAGGGTGGATGATCAACATACCAATTTGCAGCCCTCTAGCCTCAGTAGTTTTTTAAGATAAGAGGGCGGACAGAAAAAGTAAGGACAGAATAAAGTGCGGACGGGCATGCAAAGAGAACACAATAGTTTTCTTTTACAGAAAACTAAAATTGGAAACCACAGATATTACGTGCATTTGTAACATATGTATAATACATGGAACTAATCAACACATAAGCATGTGTTTCGCAGAAATAAATTTCTCACTCACATCGGGATCGAACCCCGGTCTCTCAAATGAAAGGCCTGTATATTACGCTGGTATTTTAGGCAGCAGCCTGCCCAGGAAAAACCACGGGTACAGACGTACTGAGATTTCAGCATTATATACGACCTGTGTAGGTCAACCGACAGCGCCCTGTCCCTTCATTTGAGAGGCTGAGGTTTGATTTTGATGTGAGACAGAAATTTACGTATAATACATGTGCATTTGAATTTTGCACGGTTATGCGTGTAATCTACATCGCGTATTTTTCCAGTCGACTGAAAGTGATTTTTGTATCAATTTTCATTACCTTGGTACTTTAAAAAGACACGTGCATTATATATCAATATATTCTTCTTCGTTTATTCTCGTTTATTTTCATTTTCTCGCTGCCTCAGCGAGGACTGCTATCAAAACTCGCTCACAGAAAATGGGGTATCTCCCATAAAAGTGTTTTCTCATTTTCGGAAATAGTTCCCTGATCGTTGCCTACACTTTTGGGTACATTCCGAGATGCAGGAAGCACACTGTTTGTGTACTCTTTAAGAGAAATAATGTGATGAGAATGCATCACATTCTAATTTTCTAGAAATAGCCCGATATTTTCAGTTCTGTTACAATTGATGTATATTTTTTTTTCTTTATCGTGCATTGTATTTCTTTCATTTCTAGTAGCTAGCAACTCACTTACGTCTTTGTCCGAATAGAAGAAAATGTCATTCATCTCATTTTCATCTTCCTCTCCTTCCAATTCGATTACACATTTGATATCTCTCTCTTTCACGTTTGTTTCTTTTTTCAACGATTCAGTAATGCACAGAAACGCAAAGCTACCCACTTAAAAAAATAAATAGTAATTCGGAGATTTAATGATGTCCACACTTTACCAATAATCAACCACAGGATTCCGCAGTTGTAAATTTAACATTCGCATGAATTAATTTCTCTTGCATTTTTCCATTAAGCGAGCTGTTTTTACACCTCAGACGTCTATCACTACAAAATCACTTGATTATCACTGCATGCAACGGTCAGTCCTGACGGGTAAAATTAGAATTTTTTCGTAAGTTATTCACAGTTAGCTGTTACCAAGGCATCTAAACGTATTAATATTTCCAGCCTGCTAATCATTTTGACGAAAAGTATGTTGATCACGGTGTTTAGAAAAAATACAAATGAGTAAAAACAGAAGCAATTCAGGTGGTGAAATTTGTTATTCAAACCAAAGAGTAAATTTAAGTGGAATAATTGATAAACACCCAATACTTTTTTTTGCAATTTTGTATGCAGACACTGGTTAAAGAACCAGAATGAATCACTGGAGACTCTACATTTTTAAATAACAGTTTTCTAAAAAAGTTTCGTGCACTATTCGACCACCGCAAAGCTCACCACTTTCAGATAATGTAATAATGTAACACCATACTGGAAATGTAACAAGGGAGTTCAGCCTGCAAGCATTTCAAACTTGAAATTTTATTATGCAGTACAATAAGAACGAGGAACGTTTATCCTTAATACTGGGTGTTAATGTATGACCATAACCAAAACATGAAAATAACCATTTAACTGGAAATCTTTTGCATTTGCAAAAAAAAGCCTGTAAATTATATATATATATATATATATATATATATATATATATATATATATATATATATATATATATATATATATATATATATATATATATATATTATATGTATATATATAGTATATATATGTATGTATTATATATTACATGTATGTATATATATATATATATATATATATATATATATATATATATATATATATATATATATATATATATATATATATATATATATATATATATATATATATATATATATATATATATATATATATATATAATGTATATATATACTTTATATATGCTCAGATCACCTATCTCCAGCATAAATCCTGCAAGGTAAGACTTACGGAGGATCAACGAATAGCTTTAATTCAGATCTTGCCAAGGACAGTAACTGATAATTGTTTGATATCTGTAACTGGCGTTACCAGAAAAGGACAATAAAAGTAGAAAAAAAAATCAACATCAGACTAGTACCCGCAACCGAGAGTGGTAAAGTCAACATCAAGCTTTATTATTAGCCGTTATGAAAAATAGAAACTGACGTTGAAAATAATAGAAGATCTACAGATTGAGAGAATCATTTTTCTTGCTCATGACACTTCTCATGACACATGGTTCCGTTCCCCATATGCTATTTCATAGATTTATTCGCCTTTTCCTCTCTTATGTAACATTCTGTGTCATCTGCTTCCTTCTTAGTTATTCATGGCTATCGTCCTGGTTTTGTTCGTTCTCGTGAGTCCTTTTCAGTTGTATGTAAAAGAAAAATATTGCGCCGGCTTTGTCTGTCCGTCCGCATTTTTTTCTGTCCCCACTTTTTCTGTCCGCCTTCAGATCTTAAAAACTACTGAAGCTAAACGGCTTCAAATTGGTATGTTGATCATCCACCCTCCAATCATCAAACATACCACATTGCTGCCTTCCAGCCTCAGTAGTTTTTATTTTATTTAAAGGTGAAGTTAACCATAATCGTGCCTCTGGGAACTATATAGGATAGGCCACCACCGGGCCATGGTTAAAGTGTAATGGGCCGCGGCTCATACAGCATTATACCGAAACCACCGACAGATAGATCTATCTTCGGTGGCCTTGATTATACGCTGTATCGGCTGTAAAGAAAACTTCTTCTTCGGCGGATATTTACTTGTTTCTTTTTATTTTTTTAAATCGGTGACATTCTACAGTCTTCCTCCTCCGTTCATGATATTGAAGATGATATAGGAATGGAATGGAATATAGAATTTAGGCCAAAGGCCTAGCTCTGGGACCTATGAGGTCATTCAGCGCTGAAACGGCAATTGAGAGTAGAAAGGTTTGAAAGGTGTAACGGGAACAAAACTTCGTAGTTGCACTATGAAACAACTGTTAGGAGAGGGTGGATAATAAGACGGAAGAAAGAGATATGAACAGAGGTACAGTAAAAGGAATGAAATGGGTTGCAGCTAGCGGCCGAAGGGACGCTGCAAAGAACCTTAAGTAATGCCTACAGTGCAGCGCGTGAGGGGCACCGACGGCACTACCCCCTATGGAGTTGAAGATGATATAACACTCTTTACTACTGTTTCTCTCGTCTTCTAGACCTCTTCCAGTGTTCACAGTCAATCTCGGATTCACAAATCAATTTATTTTTTACCTTTTTGAAACATTCTATAATTCTAATCACTAAATAGCCATAATTTTCATAAACGCTGCCTATTTTATTTCAGATTATGTATAAATCTTTTTAAGATGCACAATAATAATGAGGAATTAAAATTAGGCCAGCTGAGGACATGCTATTTATTTTATCCTAAGCCTTACGCGGATAAGAAAAGTTTACTCTAACCTCACCAAAGACTAACCACCTCCCCCCCCAACCCTCCGTAAGCCAAGTACCTCCCTACGAAACAGCGATATGCTACGATCATATTCCTCACAAAAAATAAACATCTTCTTCGCCAAAAACCCTCTCTCACCCTGTGTATGTCAGTTTCTTTATAGAATAAAGTAATGGCAAAACAAACAAAATAAATACTGCGAACTGTAATTACCACGCAAACAACAAAATAAAATTAAACAAACCTAAGAGACGAGGAGGCTAGAATCTCAAACAAAAACAATACAATATTATTATTATTATTATTTAGAAAATTAAGCTGTTCATATGGAACAAGCCCGTAGGAGCCACTGACTTGAAATTCAAACTTGCAAAGAACATGGTCTTCATTACGGAGAAATAAGGGGAGGTAAAAGGAAATCCAGAAAGAAGAGATCCCACTTATCAAAAAATAAATAAATCAATTAACAAATAGATAAAAATGTATTAAAATGCAAGGAAAACTGTATTAGGATAGTAATGCATTGCACCTTCGCTTGAACTTCTGAATATATGCTACAATAATGATGACAACAAAACTGCAAAAAAAAAAAACTACAATTTCCTATACAAACTTTAAAGAGAGCTGGAATGGAGACACAATCCAGTCACCGCTTTCTACACCATCCCCATCACCAGCGCTGGCACTACTCCTATTTTTACTTCGCTGTAATCTTTGTCTGAACCATTTCCACTTTATAATAAACAACGTCATCTACAAATTTCTTGATAATGGTTATGTCGACTAAGGTTTCCCGGCATCAAAGTCAAAGTCAAAATTCTTTATTCCATTAAAAATTGTTGTTAGACTTTCAACCATAACACCACTTCACTGGGGTTTTCTCTCTGTGAGACGGTCCTACAGTAATACAAGTTACCATTATCTCATTATATAGTTACACAATGATAAAGTCTCCGTATACCCATAAATGTACGAAAATGTGTGTAACTGTGCAAAACGGGGGAAAAAATACGTGGATACTGAACTATTATTTAAGTCAACTCTACATGGAGACACGAGCAGCTTCAAACGAGCTCAGCCATTCGCTAGACACTGTTAGCCCCAGCAACGGCTTATGCTCACAGCCTGAGCTTGACTCAATACGCTTTGGCCTGTTAGGAAAGCCCTTTGAGCAATACATCTTATTGCACAACTATTCACATAAACCGGTAATGAGTGAGCCAAGGAAATGTTACGAACATAACCTACAATTGCGCATGGTGGAATACTAATACAATAGAGGGTTGAGATAGCAAGCCCCAACCTTAACTACGTTATGCACCTTTCCAAAGCGCGGACCACGTGACCATTAGTCTTCCTATTTAATAGGCTCTGGTGGTGAAAAAGCAATGCCTGAGTTGATATTGACACGAGTTTATGAGAAAAAATAGCTGTGCATATGCGTTGTATTATTATTATTATTGTACAAGAGAATGTTAGCAAAAATTCCAAAACGATAAAGCCCCTTGTTCCATTTCATAGCTTCTTTCATTGAAAAATAGACTAGCAATAGGAAGAGCCACAGTGTAAGATTTTATACTTCTGTTTGAGAATCGACAAATGCAAAACTCAGAATTGCAGTAACGTTTTTTATTTTATCTTATTCAGTACTATTTCCCTTCTCTGTAGAGATAACGTACTTTTTTTTCCAAGTAATTTTTCATCTTTTCTTCAATTAGCAAATGAATTTATATTTTATTTGTACTGTATATTTTAAGAATAAAGCTTTAAGAAGAATATTGCGAGTCAGAGGGTAGCGTAAAGTTAGAGGATGCACCATAAAGGAAATTACGGAAGTTCTATAAGTAAACGAAATAGTGATGAACAGGAAATGGAGTTCGTTTGGATATTTCCGTTGCTTAACCCCTGGAAGAGTAAAACTTGATAGTGTTAGCTGGACTCCAGTGAGCGCCAGATGAGTTGACTGGTGAAAACTATGAGAAGCACGAGGATGAAAATGAATTTTATAACCTTCACTTAAACATTCAATCCTTGTCAAACCAACTTTCTATGTAGTGTATGTGTTTCTGTCTCATTAACCAAATTAATATGTAATTCGAACTCCGTACCACACTCTTACAGCTTCATTTGATAACACTTTCTTCATTCACATTTAAATTATTTACCTCACCAGAAAATATGGTTTACATATTTTAAAGGTATCGCTTCCCTCCTGTATGTCTGCCTCTCTTCAAACAAAATATATCAAAATATATCATAATATATCAGTTGGATTCAACTGTGTTTCCAGAGGGGAGAGCTGCGTGCTAATGAAGAATTCACTGAACTCTGAAATGGATCGGAATCTACATGTATAGTCCAGGTTATTTTACTGTGTAAATTTTTACATCTCTTGTCACCAACATATGTCAAGAAGTTTTTTTCATAATGGAAATGGCTGTAATATACAGAGGGGTTGCTAAAAGGCAAGGAATATTTGAACTGTTTTCAAAGTGGAGATAGATATGGATGAAGGAGACTTTTCTGTTCTACTAATATATGCGTCAATGCTGATCATTTTTAGTTTTCCGTAAAAGAAAACTTTTGAGATGGCTATTTGTCTGTCCGTCCCCACTCAGATCTTAAAAACTGCTGAGGCTAGAGGGCTGCAAATTGGTATGTTGATCATCCACCCTCCAATCATCAAACATACCGAATTGCAGCCATCTAGCCTCATTAGTTTTTATTTTATTTTATGTTAAAGTTAGCCATAATCGTGCGTCTGGCAACGATATAGGACAGGCCACACCGGGCCGTGGTTAAAGTTTCAATGATCGCGGCCCATACAGCATTATACGGAGGCCACCGAAAGATAGATCTATTTTCGGTGGCCTTGATTATACGCTGTAACGGCTGTACAGAAAACTCGATTGCGCCGAAGAAACATTTTGTGAAGGTGTGTTCTATTGGATATTAAGAAGTGGGCAGTTTTTAAGAGTGAATTGGATCCTCTATTATGTTATTTAAAATTTTCGAATAAATGAATATCCGTGTTTATCAAAAATATATAAAAAAATTATAAGTGAACTGAAATTAAATTCTGTGGAGGGGAGGTGCATCTTAACACTGAGAGATCAAGCAGTTTTCAGTGGACTATTTGACAAATGTCGATTAACTGACCTAAAAATTCAACCATTTGGAGGTTGGATAAACACATGACCACTTGGGGATTCGCACTGACAGTAAAATGTATGCTTTTATTTTTACTTAATGAATTTATACTTAATATTTCATTATTATTTTTCTTCTCTCCCCTTTCTTTTTCAGTCTCTCATATATTATATGTGCAATCAATTCCGAGTAGTAATAATAATAAGAGAAGTTTAATTAAAGACGATGAAACATTATACAGATGAATCTGAATTAATTAGAGATGTCAAGAGCTGTTCCTAAATATTTTCAAAAGTCCCACAAAGGGCAAAGCTAAAATCTAAAAAGTAAAACGTAAATGCCCTTGGGGGTTTTGGTTAGGAAAATACCTAAGAGGTGACTGGGAGGAAAAGGTTAAAGAAGAGTAACTGAGGCAAGTTTGAAATACTTAAGTAACGGTAGAAACTAAAAAATGTGGCCATTATTCTTTAAAGGTTTAAACAGTGCCCCTCATTAGAAGATGACGAACCAATGCTTTTTTTCCAAACTGTACATAAATATAGGCATCAGTAGGCAAGTCAGAAGACGTCAAAGCATAACTGTCACTTCTAAACGAATTGCAAGAGAAACTTGGCTTAATACAATATAACGAAGACGCATTGTGGTGGGTGTATTTTTTTAATGCATCTTTTATCTTAAATGTGTATTTTCATTGCATCTCCTGTTCTTACTTTATTCCTTAACCTGCCTACCAATTTATATCACTGTTTATAGACAAAAAAAGGTCCTTTCTTCAGGTGAAAATGGGCACCGACTCTGTTTATTGATCGAATTACTACGTGTGACTACCAGCGAAATTCTCTACTGATGAAAAACTTAAGAACTTGGAAATTCATGCACGTGCATGATTTAGTCATAAACAAGTGAAAATGCACCGAAGTTTCTTCGGCGCAATCGAGTTTTCTGTACAGCTTACAATCAAGGCCACCGGTGGTCTCGGTATAATGCTGTATGAACCGAGGCCCAGGAAACTTTAACCACGACCCGGCGGTGGCATGTCCTATGTCGTTGCCAAAAGCACGATTATGGCCAAATTTAACATTAAATAAAATAAAAACTGCTGAGGCTAGAGGGCTGCAATCTGGTATGTTTGATGATTAGAGGGTGGGTGATCAACATACCAATTTACAGCCCTCTAGCCTCAGTAGATTTTAAGATCTAATGGTGGATAGAAAAGTGCGGACAGAATAAAGTGCGGACAGGAAAAAGTGCGGACGGACAGACAAAACTGGCACAATAGTTTTCTTTTACAGAAAACTAAAAGGATGCAAAAATGAACCTTGATCTCGCTAATTTCATTTTTATGCAATGCATATTCGTATGAGCTTATTAAAAAAAAAAAAAGAACACAATATGTCGAGGTAAAGAACACAGAAAACATACACGAAGAAAATAATTATTACATGAAGCTTTCCCTTGAAAGGCTTAGCCCCACGATATTGAATTTACATATTGAACGCAAAATTCTGTTACCTAATGAATCTAATTTAATTTTTTTTTATTTTTACCCCTAACTTGTTAATAAAGATGACTAACCACTTTTATGAAATTCATTATTTCAGTCCTTTAGGATTTCGTGGTCGGGAGAAAAGTTGAGGTAAAATATGAAAGTTAAATCAGGTTAACTATTATTCTGAATATTAAAAGTAATTATGGAACCAGATATTTGTGTGTTTTTTGAAGAAAACTTAGTTATAGATTCCCGGAACTTCTTTCATATGAAATAATAAAATGTTTTAGTTTAATTTACCTAAGTGAGTTATTTTCACTTCCAGCTTGCTGTAGCTCTCGAGGCTTTGTTCTTCCACGTTCTTTTTTTTTTTTTTTTCTTCCAGACAAGAAACGACGCATTTGGTCTTGTGGTAACGGCCGTGTGTGGGGAGTGGTAAAGAAAGGAAGAATATATGCACTTGGGCAGATTTGTTCCCGGAGAAAAAGCAAGACGTTCCAACACTTAGCGAAATTTAAGCGAAAGGACGCAGTGTATAAATACTGCGGAGAGAACAGAGTGATTATGTCTGGGATGGCATAGAAGATGCTGGGACAGAGAGAGAGGGAAGAGGTAGTTGTTGTTGTGCAAGGAAGACTGTGAAGACAGAAAGGAATTACAGATGGTCTAGTCTGGCTTACATACACATAACTGATGGTGGCAGGAGGAATAGTGGTCATTGCGGAATACGAGAATTTGTTGCCTAGATGTTGAAAAGGGAGTAATGGAGAAAGTTTCTGGGGATCAGAATTTCATCCTATCCGAACTTGGAGAACATAATGCAAGTTCGAGAATAAAGCTTTAAGAAAAATATTAGGATTCAGAGGGAGGGACAGAGTAAGATATGGCACAATAAAGGAAAATACTGAAGTTCCAAATGTAGGTGAGATACTAAAAAAAGGGTAGATGGAAATGGTAAAGGCATATCCTTCGCACAAACCTTGCGCTAGAATGTCAGCTGATAATGTCAGCTGGGTTCCTGTGGCACAAGAAGAGTTGAGAGAATCAGGCCTGTTGGGATGAGAACTTTAAATAGGGATGGTGGACAGGAATGAAGATTTGTGGAAGATAAAACAGTAACGACTCCTAAGAAGGAATTTCATAGCGGCCCTTTGCGTCAATCGGCGTTGAGGCGATGATATATATATATATATATATATATATATATATATATATATATATATATATATATATATATATATATATATGACCTCATTCTGATATACCGAATGCGGGTTCGAATATTGTTACGGACGTTAGAATTTCTTCATTTGGCTCTTCATTTATAGCTGAAGGGTTTTAGTGACAAGAGTATCTGGAAAGTGCGAAGAAATCGAGAACAGGGTATTGTGTTGATTAAAGTTATAATATATATATATATATATATATATATATATATATATATATATATATATATATATATATATATATATATATATATATATATATATATATATATAATATAACATATATATAATATATATGTATATATATACATACACACACAATATATATATATATATATATATATATATATATATATATACAGATACATATGTATATAAAATATATATATATATATAATATATATATATATATATATATATATATATACGCAAATATATATATATACACACATATATTATATATATATACAGTATATATACATATATATATATATATATATATATATATATATATATATATATATATATACATACATACATATATATATATACATATATATATATATATATATATATATATATATATATTATTTGTGTGTGTGTGTGGTTTATAACAACTGAAACGTGAAACTCGTTCACTAATGAGATTCAGAATGCAATTCAAAAGCACATCCCGATCCTGCAACACGGAAATGGCACTGATAATTTCAGCTCATACGTTCTAATTTAGCCAACTTCAGTAAAAAGGGCCAGGTTTTCTGCAAACACATGGGAATTCAGACCAGTGGTGTAAACGACAGATGATTGGGGACAATAATTCTTTTCACATTTGATATTTTATGCCTTCATCTTGGTCTTATATGTGACATTTCAACATTTTTTTGATGAACGAATTTATTTTCAGGCGTGCGTGGTATATGTGAAGATTATCATACAATTTAATGGTATATCCTGTATCATCTCGGTTGAGTCCACTCGCGTATATCTTATGCTTTCAACTTAATCATATCTGTAACGTTTCAACATGCTTTTGATGACCAAATTTATTTTCAGGTTTGTTAGATGTTAAGATTATCATAAAATTTAATGGTCTATCCCGCATCATCTCCACTGAGCTCATTCCTAATAGTGGAACTAAAATCAAATAAATTGATAATACCTTATCAAACGCGTAATTTTATATCTCTTAAAGAGTTAAATAAAATGATAAATACTGTATTGTTATAATTTTTACAATTGCCAATTGGGATTGTTATTTTGTAGGGAAAAAAATTTTTAGTTCTGTTTACGTAAATGATAAATATTCACAGAAAAGCTTATAGTTTTCTTCATGCAGTTAGCCATCTATTATCACGTTACTCGAATAAAATTCACGAGGAACGCTGAAAGGGAGGTACAGTAACATGATTTGCATATATCAGGTGCATAACAGAGAGCTATTCGCAGTTGTGAGCTACAGCTTCGTATGATTTACGTCAATAACTGCTGTGTGGTGGTTGCCATTTTTATCTTTTTGTGAATTTTCATTTGTGGTTAAAGGATGGTTCATTAACAATGCGTGAACTTGTAATGTAACTTATGGTGTTGAGCATATTTTATCAAAAGACTTGGTATAACAAATTACTCTTAAAATCTTCTCTGGAGAGCCTGCCAAATTGCAAGAAATTCATTCTGTTATTTTTTTTTTTTTTCTTTTTAGAAAAATTCAATTTCATGTATTTGGTAAATGATGAATACAACGAAAAGGAAGGGGACGAAATACATATGCGAGGTATGAATAGTAGAGAACACCAAAAAGATTTGGAATCCTCCATTAAAACAAGTAATAAATGCGCCGAAGTTCCTTTCTGTACAGCCGCTACAGCGTATAATCAAGGCCACCGAAAATAGATCTATCTTCCGGTGGTCTGGGTATAATACTGTATGAGCCGCGACTCATTAAACTTTAACAACAGTACGGTGGTGGCCTATCATACATCGTTGCCAGAAGCACGATAATGGCTAACTTTAACCATAAATAGAATAAAAACTACTGAGGCTAAAGGGCTGCAATTTGGTATGTTTGATAATTGGAGGGTGGATGATGAACATACCAATTTGCAGCCCCTAGCCTCTGTAGTTTTTAAGATCTGAGGGCAGACAGAAAAAAGTGCGGACAGAATCAAGTGCGGACAGAATAAAATGCGGACGGACGGACAAAGCCGGCACAATAGTTTTCTTTTACAGAAAACAAAAATAGGCTATGGCTCAAATAAAAGAATACTAGGACACAGTGAATTCAGTTCGTTCCGCTTTAAAGAAGGGCTAGATGCATTTCGTCTGTCTGGGTGTTCGACCCCAGTCGCTGGAAATAACGTATTTTATCAATTTATAGTATTACGTTAGGAAGAGACCAGTAAGGTGTGTGTCACTAAACAATGTTCCTGGCGCAAATACTGTATCTTTTGAACGGGTTCACCAAAGTCCTGGGTCCTCACTCTAGAAGCTGAATCATAAAAAAAATCAGTGGAAGGTTCAACTGTTATGAAGGAAATATTCATTTATATAACCTTAATATTAATTCTGTTCCGTTATAGATGTTCTTATCGTTCGAATTATCATAAATATTAATCAACATGATAAGACGTCTGTTTTACTACTCTTTACAAATTGATAAATTCGTTTAAATGTTGTCTTAGACGAATCTCTCTCTCTCTCTCTCTCTCTCTCTCTCTCTCTCTCTCTCTCTCTCTCTCTCTCTCTCCCGTAATTATCAGCTGTAGCTGGATGGAGTTGGAGGTAATTGGATTTAGCCACCAGCAACCATGACATGTTTAGGTAGGATGAAAGAGACGTTGGGTAAGCCATTGAATACAGAATAAGAGAGATGTTATTGTAATTAATCTTCGTTTCAAACAGGAAGGGACTGAGATGAATTTGGAGAACGCAAAGTATACAAATGTAGTTGGAAAATGTAGTGTATCCTTGGGGATATATTTGATGTACTGAAAAGATATATATTTTCTAGGATGTTGTTTATGAGTAAATGACGAAAGTTAGTCGTTTCAAAAGATAAAATAAGATGCAATGTCCGTAAATGTAATTCTACAGTAAAAAGTTTAGCGATTATCGATAATTTCCTAAAATGGCCTCTTAAATATTAAGAGTAAAAGGAACAAGTATACTATGCAATTTTTCGTAGATAATGTCATATAATAAAATCACACTTCCCACAAATTGAACGAATAAATTTCTCTGCTCTGCCACTGCCATCAAACACTGCTTCCAGTATGGGCAAACGCCGTTTAAGAATCACGCTAATGGTCGTGTAAATGACGAGATAAAGAAGGAAAAGTAAATAACATCATCCAATATCTTTTCTGTTTCTTTCCGCGCATAAATCGCTCTATTTTCCCTCCCCATCGTGAAAAACGACGACCGACAGTTTTTTAATTAATGGCAAAAAATAAGTCCAAAACCATTTTGATTGATTTCCATTTTCAAACACTTTCAGTTCGACGGACGCATCAAAAAGTATTCGTTACATTTGGCATTGCCATGAAAGTTTTATTCACCCATTCGCGTTCATTTGAAATGAGTTGGGTCAGAAATATTTGCATCGGTGGTTTTAAAAGTTTTACAATAATCCGTTGATGGGGAAAAAAACGTTCTCTTTTTTTATTTTTTTGCGTTTCAGTCTTTTCTCTTTATCGGTGAAGGGACGATGAATTGAAATATGAGGCTATGTAGGGAACCGCACAGACGCACACACATTGTTATTATTAATATAAATATTTCATGGTTGTTATTAATTTCATAAAGGAGATAGGAATCAGAGGGCGTAGTTGTCGACAATCTGCCTGTTGCTCTTCCTAAAAGCCTTTCCTTCAGCCTCACTTTCCAAATTCGATGTTTATTTACATGTGGAAACTTTAATGCAGTGACATACGCAAAATTGTCATGAATACGAGAGCCTCGATTAACTGAAACTGGTCGGACGAAGTGTGTAGATATTGGCCATTATTTTCTGAATGAGCTTGATGGCACGCGCTACGCAGCGCTGGAACCCGGTGCTGCCCGACATGTCTCCCCTATCCTTCCGATTCCCTACCTACCCCGACCCCACCCGGGGCGGACAAACAGGTTTGCAGGAGGAGGGTGGATGTGTCATGTATCCCCTACCTACGCCGCCCACCCGGGGAGGATAAACAGGTTTGCAGGAGGAGGGTGGATGTGTTATGTATCCCCTACCCTTCCAATCCCCCACCTAACCGCCCCCAACCTGTGTGGACAAACAAGAAAGATCCACTTGGATATTATTATTATTATAGAAGATAGATAGATAACGTTAGCTCAGAAACCTTGACAAGGTTTGTGCAATGAAGAAAATTATTACGCAATACAACAATTAAGCAGCTCCTATCGCAGACACATTCATAAACCATCATGAGACACCATGTTTCTCCCCAAATACAACAACGTGACATAAAATTTATAAAAAAAAAAAAACGACACAGGTCTCTGCGCAATTGGCAAGATGGGACGTTAGCATTATTTTATTTCTCGTTTCTTCGGCTTCTCAAAAAATTTGTTAAAACTTTTTTCTTACCGCGTTTTTACTAGGTTCTAATCAACGAAAACCCTTCTGTACTGTTAATATATATATATATATATATATATATATATATATATATATATATATATATATATATATATATATATATATATATATATATATATACACACATATATATATATATATATACGTATAATATATATAATATACATATAAATATGCATATATATACAGTGTATATATATATATATATATATATATATATATATATATATATATATATATATATATATATATATATATATATATATATATATATATATATCACCTCATTCTTCGCTGGCTCGTACACTCATCTACACAGACATTTAGGTGTGTCATTACGCCTATCCATTATTACTTTAGCCTTAAATTATACCATCTAGCACCAGTAATCAGCATTATAATCTTTATAACGAAATGCATATGAAGTAAAATAATATTAAAGTCTGTGAAACTAATAATAAGAGTGATTCGTAAACAATGTTTAGTTTACTCAAGCGAACGGAAAACAATGTCAGTTACTCAAATTGTTCGTATTGCACTAAAACTCAAGGCTTCACGATCATGTGATCTAGTGCGCTGATGGTTTTCCTGACGTGTGTATTTCTAAATTCTGTAGGTTACTTAAGGATGAAAATCTACAGTTCAAAACAGAGATTTAGTAAAAGGTCGAAGAAAAATAAAAAGTGCTGGAGTGTTCCCGGAACATTTCTAATTGGGATCCACTTTCTATTTTTACTCATTTTTTATGTCTGTCACATCCTTCAAGGGATCGTTTACCGTGTGAAGGTTTTAATTGGGCAAATGCCCGTATGTCCGTCTTCATTGCCCAAGGTATCAAATGAGGTTATTAAAGATGAAATCCACTTGCTCTCTCTCTCTCTCTCTCTCTCTCTCTCTCTCTCTCTCTCTCTCAAGCATACATTCAGTCTTAACTTTAATTTTCTAACATAATGTAAATGTAATTCTAATTCAGAGAAATCTAACAGCACACTTTCTGCTTTTAGAGACTTCGCATTTTATTATTTAGATATATTTCTCAGAAAAATCAGTGTTTAAACATAATCTTTCTCAAAAGAATTGTTTTTCCATTAAACATTTCAAAAGAAATTTGGCAACCAACACTTGAGCTAAAGCTAATTTTTCAGAATCACAAACTAAGAAAAATTATCATTTTCATCTAAAGAGGTCCTTATCCTCTAGTAAAGTTAAAAGGCAGCCATAGCATATAAAAAAAAAAGTTCCTTTTTCATCAGAAACCTTCAGATATTTACCCCTCTGTGGTGCTATTAGTGCCATGCATGAAAAGGCACATAAATAAATTAAAGTCAAACCTCAAGAAAGTAATGACCCCTAATGTAGAAGCGAGAATAAGATTTGATTAATATTCTTATTCCTTTTTTTTAACATTTTATCCTGTAAATCAAACATATACGAGAAACGTATGAGGAGGACATTTCGTGAGAAATTCAAAGTATGAGTTTAACGTCAAAATAATATATACATATATATATATATATATATATATATATATATATATATATATATATATATATATATATATATATATATATATATATATATATATATACATGGGGACAGAGAGAGAGTAGTACTTACAACTATAGCATAACGTGAACATACGCCAAGGATATACTGTAAAAGCCTTAAAAGAGACGATACGCTTTTTTTTATGAAACTCGGGTAATTGCACTTTTACCAGTAACTTGAAAGAAAATCT
>NC_089790.1:22875000-22937500 GCF_040412425.1 Macrobrachium rosenbergii
GATGATAAAAGAGGGAATCAAATGAATCACTGAGTACCAAACTGCATTTATACCAAGAAAGCAATAGATAAAACAAACTGGCTGTAGCGTTAAATGGGAAACTGTGAAGGGAGATAATTTCCTGGTCTATACATAATTTGAAAGTTAGAGACCATAAAGACACCGGGGACCCATTGTCGAAAACAGATTTCGGAAAAAAAATTCGATATTCATAAGAGAACTTTACCTATAATTTCTTCCAAATATAAATCCGAGAATACGTATGACTCGTGTATCAGGCGTTGTGCCTACCTCAAACCCCTGTACACCATTATCTCTCTCTCTCTCTCTCTCTCTCTCTCTCTCTCTCTCTCTCTCTCTCTCTCTCTCTGTGTGTGTGTGTGTGTGTGTGTTTACATAAAATCTCATCAATTAATGTCTACCAATAAAAGTATATATAAGACTTTTACAGAAAAATTAATAGACACTACATTTCATTGCCAAAGTTGTGAAGCTCTACACCTATTTCAACTTGGAATGGGTGTTCCCGTTGCTGGTAGGAAATTAAAACAAACCGTGATATCTCAGTACGAACCTCAGGTGTCCCGGGACGGGAAAGACCATTATCACGGACTGAAAATTCGGTCACCGTGAAAAAAACACTTTTCGTATTAAAGGTGCATGACTTTCATTTGCTTTTAATGTGCAAATTTACACCAGATATTTCTTCAAGATACATTGTAGAGAGAATATATCGTAGAGAGAATCATTAAAAAGGATGGCAACAATGTCAATTTGTGTAATAAAAATTCCACAATTATATAGTAAAAGATAGTTTACTATATAACTGTAGATTTCTGTTATACCAACTGTTTTTCACGAGATTGTGAATTTCTTAGCAATAATGCTAATTTCATACGCATATCTAACACTTCCTTCCCTTTTGTTATACTGGAATTATCCAAAGCGGTCAAAAGTGAAAGCTGATGCTTTCTACTGGAATCTAAGAGAAACATTTCCAAACGGCTTCTTAGGTATTGTTTCATTCTTGGCCAGTAGATGTCTCTGTATATATTTTTGCATCTCTTTTTTTTCAGAAATCACCGATTTTTTTGGGCCAAGGCAGAAGTAGACGGACTTTAAACCAACCGCTTAGCTTTCGTCCTAACATTCACTTAAACGATGTAAGCCTGATCAAATATTAAAAGATCTTTAATATTAATATTAAAAGATCTTAATGTAATGTATTAAGTATTTAAGATTTCTACCGTTTAGGCAGCTGTTCTTAACCTTGGAGGTCGGTCACAAAGGGTTCGGGAGAACATAATTTATTTTCATATATTTGGATTAGCCAGCTGGACTCTTACCAGTTTTGGTGAGTGCAACTTGTTACCGGCCCAGCCCCCTCCCCTGTACTTTCCACAAGGTTCACCATTTCAAAATTTATTATAGGGGTTACGGTAATTTCCTGAAGAGTCTCGGGTGTCATAGGCATAGGATGAAAAAGGTTAAGAACCACTGTCTTAAGACATTGTCTCGTAAAATGAACTTGTTCATACAGTATGAAAAACAATAAAAAAAAACAGTTTTGGGAAACAGTTATCCTGTTATAGTCGCTGACAACTCGGGGCTAAGTAGAGGTTCTTCAATACTGAATAATGAAGAGTTAATTAAGATCCAAATATAGCTTCATACCCACATACTTCGTTTCTTCACTGGGAAAATTCACAAGGGAGAAATTCGGCACAGTCAGCACCTTTAATGTTCAATACCTTTGAGCACATGTGCCTTTACATAAGACAGTATATATTTCAAGTATTTCTTTGGGAAAAGTGGACAAGCCTCTTCTTTGAGAAAATTCTGCGTAATATACTTGAGAAAAAATAATGAGAGAACCAGAAGATGATGAGTTTTTTTTTTTTTTTACTTGCAACATGCCAAAGTTTTAGATGACATGGACAGGGGCGTCTTATCTCGGTTAAGGCCCTGTAAACAAGTAGCCCAAGAAAGCTTCATTTCTATTATGCAAATGGTTAAAGTCCCACATAGGTGTAAAAATGGACATAAGAGGAAGAGAAGAGAACTGTCGTCGCCTCTTCCTTATTATCCGCCTCTTACTGACTAGGTCTTTTATATGAACACCTACATATTATCAATGACACCTTATAATGCCCCATCTTCTACAAATATATTAGGTTATATTTTAGTACGGAGCAGATGGAAGAGCAAGAGAAAAAGCGTGACCAGAGGATTATTGTTCAGATATGGGAATGTTTACAAGTGGGAGACGAATGGATGAAAATATGACATTAAATGTTACTAACACAAATGCGCTGGGTAAGAAGGGGCTTAAATATATGGAGGTGGAAAAAAGTAAGTAAATAAGGAGTTTATAAAACCCCATAGTTCATTATAAGAACAGGTGGGAGTGTTTATAGGTATTGGAAAAGATTATTTGGGTTGCATGTGCTTTCAGGAAAGATGGTTATTTGCAAGATTGGATAAGGAAGTTAAGAGAAAAATGAGAGAAGAGAATTTCATTAATAACAAGTAAAAAATGCGCCGAAGCTTCTTCGGCGCAATCGAGTTTTCTGTACAGCGCATAGTCCTGTATGAACGGCGGCCAATGAAACTTTAACCACGGCCCGGTGCCAGACGCACAATCAAGGCTTATTTTAACTTTAAATAAAATAAAAAAAAAAACTACTGATGCTAGAGGGCTGCAATTTGGTATGTTTGATGATTGGAGGGTGGATGATCAACATGCCAATTTGCAGCCCTCTAACCTCGGTAGTTTTTAAGATCTGAGGGCGGACAGAAAAAGTGAGGACGGACAGACAAAGCCATCTCAATAGTTTTCTTTTACAGAAAGCTAAAAGTGGAGGGAAAAAGATGAAATGCTGAGAGAAAGGTTACTGAAGGAATGGATTTCGAAAAATGAGATAAAAAAAAGGGCAAATACTTGTAAGTAAGTGCATTCCTGGTTCGATGAATTTCATAATTCCTTTTACTTATGAATTCCCAATGGCTTACACCTAGATATCAATAATAAAAGGATTATACGCTTAAAGAGAATGGAATCTATTCGTATGGGGTAAGCATAACATACAATGAACTAAGAAAGCATGCTTTGTATTTCATATTTCCTGTCTGACCAGAAAAAGAAAGCACTTGAAAGAGAAAAGTGGTTGAAACATAACGGAAAACCGAGAAAAAAATAGCTATATGAATATAAAAGGTAAAATAGGTTAGAAGATAGGGCGCTAGGTATAGCTACTTAAAGATAACTCCAGGCTTCCATTGCTTACATTTCTTGTTTGTTAACTTTTCCCACAGTGCCATCCCTCGATAATCCCTTGAAACCGACAAAATTCGCCTAAAGTCGTGTGAATGAAATTATTGCTATTATCAACCTTCAAAGAGCTTCCTACACATGTTTCCCACGATACAATGTTATTGTTTATCGGTGAACGTTTGAAAAATACACGTGAAGAATGTCTCCTTTGATGCATGTTGTGTAGTTGTTCGGAACAAAGACATGTTTGTTGTACCTTTGGCCTTCCCAGGTTTGTACATGAAAGAGCTGAGCGCAAAGGATATCATCAGGCTATAACGGGAGGCAGGCGGCAATGAACTGATATAAATATCTAAAATTGACCCGATTATTATTGATAGCATTTTTATAGGGATAATAATGGTGGTGGTGACAGTAGTAAATGTTGATTATGTTCCTCCCTTTCGGAGAACTTTCAAGGTGAATGACAGCTGCACAAGGAAGGGACAAAATAATTACAATTAAATCTAAAATAAAAATGAGTTACTTAGATACAAATGAGGAAAAACTATTACAAATTTTCCTAAGTGTGGAATCCAAATGTTTTGTGATTCTTATCGAGGGTAAATTTGTTTTGAATTGCCAGCAGAGTTTTCTGTAAATCATTTTAAATGGGCTGCACTAACTATCAATGTCATATGAGTCTTACAATGTTTCCTTTCGCATTTTATTAGATTATGTTAAAGATACAATGTTATCTATTCATAATAAAGATTTCAGATGATGCTAAAGTGAACCTTATATCATATGTATCCTAAATTCTAAACCTGGGAAAGCGTGTATAATATGCTTATGCACAAAGTCTTTTGAACGCTTCAACATACATATGCACACATATGATGAACTCGTGTTCTATATTTCTGGCTTTCTTAAATGGAAAGAAACATGAAATCATATAAGGAAAAGATTCAGGAAATGAAAATAGGCTTTCAGCTGAACTGTCACCTATAAACTTTTCAACTCTTTCCATCGTTCGAAGTATTAAATTTACATCACGTGCCATTGTCATATGCGTGAATAAAAACTACATGGAATGATTGAAACCTTGTGTATTATAGAAAAGATTTTTATCGTTATAAAACTTTTGAGTATTGAATATGATGGAACTGGGATGATGTGATGTTTTACGGGTGGAGAGAGAGAGAGAGAGAGAGAGAGAGAGAGAGAGAGAGAGCAATTAAAAATTAATTTCTTATTTATTTTTCAGTTCGTTAAAAATCAAGAAGAAAAGTTACGAAAACTCCTCAAAACCTGTGAATAAAATAAAGCTTAGAATTATTAATTATATAAGCAATTCATACACTTCTACCAGGGTATAATGTCGTGCCATTTAATCACAGACCCCCTGGTGTGAATTTAAAGACTTGTCAGTAGAAAGAGTTGCAAGGTTTTTTAATTTGTCATTTTTGCTCCGTATTTAACGTAGCATTTTAAATTCATTCTCTCTCTCTCTCTCTCTCTCTCTCTCTCTCTCTCTCTCTCTCTCTCTCTCTCTCTCTCTCACTTAATTTCATAAAGTTTGTTCTTCATTTTGCTCTTTTCAGTCTATCATTTTGAATCCTCTCTCTCTCTCTCTCTCTCTCTCTCTCTCTCTCTCTCTCTCTCTCTCTCTCTCTCTCTCTTTCTCTCTCTCTCTCTCTCTCTCTCTCTCTCTCACTTAATTTCATTACGTTTGTTCTTTATTTTGCCCTTTTTTCAATCTGTCATTCTGAATTCTCTCTCTCTCTCTCTCTCTCTCTCTCTCTCTCTCTCTCTCTCTCTCTCTCTCTCCAATTCCATAGCGTATGTGTACTGCAAGAACCCAAATATTAGAAAATAAATGAGCGTGTAAGGAATGCAGTCAATCTTACAATCAACTTGTCAACCGTTCTCACAGCAATCTCCCTGCAGTAGAAGGGAAATCATTAGCAAAGAGCTATACTTAATACAGTGAGTCATAAGCAATGAGAGCTATCAAGCAACAATGATGATGAGTGCCTTGCAATAAAAGAGAAATACCGGGTATCCAGACCACTGCTAATATTGAGGACCAACCAGAAAAGCAATAATCCGCCATTTAAGTAGGACAATAGTGTTAAGAAAAGTATAACAGAAAGTGTTGTTTACTCCATTTGACTTGAACAAAAGAATGATTATCCAGGATCTTCACCAGATTTAATCCTCAGTGATTATGAGAAAAAGCAACTCTTTAATGCGTTTATGTCCCAGAGGAGAATCTCTTGCGAGTTTATATCTCTAAAAATATCCTTGAATTATATCGATCTATGAGAAAATCAGACTTCCTCCGTGATTTCGAAAAACAGCATCAACAGCGAATTTTGAATCCCCCTCAAATCTTGTATGGTGGTCAAAGCAACAATTCAGGAAGATTTCTATAATAAAATACAAGGTTCCAGCTGCCAGGAATCGAAGAGTTGATCAGGAATACTGGAATCGTCCACAGTGAACTGAGATAGAACCGAACGTATGAGTTTCTTAACTCGAGCATGTACATATATTGTTATTATAAAGATTCCTGCTGACTGCAGTTCCACATCTGATTCAATGGCATTAGGTTTAAATAGTCAACTAATAACAATGCAGACAAACAGAGGGACACACAGAGAAACAGGGAATAGAGACATATGTATACAGTCACTAAAAATCAATAAGTGAACTATTACTGTCAAAAATAGAGACGAAGGAATAAAAAAAATACTAGATACCAAACCTATGACTTGCAACTAAAGGATGTGAAGAGAGAGAGAGAGAGAGAGAGAGAGAGAGAGAGAGAGAGAGAGAGAGAGAGAGAGAGAGAGAGAGAGAGAGAGAGAGAGAGAGAGGTTGATAGCCTTCACAGGTAGAGCAGGCCAGGCCTACCAGGATACTGAATAATGTGCTGAGATTACAAAGTTTCAAACTACGCTTCCATTCGTAAATTGAAATAAACATTTATTCGTTGCACGATTCAGCGACATTATCTAACGGCGAAGCTTGGAAATTTGAACTAAAAAGTTACCTTTGATATCTTAACTGACGGGGTTTCTAAATATTCTGGTAATTTCTAATGAAGTAATGAATTGCTACAAAAGCTGAGCATAATGATTAAAGGTGACACGCCTTTATATAATATATAATATATATATATATATATATATATATATATATATATATATATATATAATATATATATATATATATATATATATATATATATATATATATATATATATATATATATATATATATATATAGATATATATATATATATAATATAATATATATATATATATATATATATATATATATATATATATATATATATATATATATATATATTATATATATTATATATATTATATATATATATGTGTGTGTGTATGTACATATAATATATATATATATATATATATATATATATATATATATAAGTAGGTGAGTGAAAACCAGGACTTTGAACAAGTACTTTCGTAGTTTATTCTACATTTTCAAGTTCACACTGAATACAAAAGAAGTTGCCATTTTCTTTTGCAATACAAAAACAATCGTAAACATTCCTGATTTCTTGCATACCATCCATAAAATTCACAACAGGATATGAAAAAAATAACTGTATACCATTTTTGGATGTCTTAGTTATTAGAGATAACACCAATTTTTGTTTTAAAGTATATAGGAAACCCACGAATAATTTGTCATACATTTATTTTTCCCCTAACCATGCTAAACAAATTAAGGTGTCAACATTTTCCAGTATGTATCTTAGAGCTCTTAGAATTTGTAGTCCTGAATTTTTGAAAGAGGAGCTTAAAATTATTGATGAAATAGGAGATTCATTATGTTACCCTTCATATTTTTTGGAACTTTGTAAGAATAAAGCAAAAAAGACATATTGCAATCCAACCAGTGTTAGCAAAGAACTTAAGAATATTCTTTATTTACCATTTCATCATAATTTCATTCCTGCAGCGCCCATTTTAAAAACTATTGATATTAGCTTACTATCTAAATATAATAATATTTTGAGGAATAAACTAATTAAGAATAGCCCGCCCAATTCAAACAATATTTTAATACAGTATTCCTTGCAAAGAATGTAATAAGATTTATATTGGTCAAACATCAAAAGGACTAAAAGTTATATGCTCCAAACACAAATATGCCATTTCAAGAGGCTTAACAAATAATGGCATTGTAGATCATTGGCTTAAGACAGGCCATGCGATTAACTAGGATAAGTCACTGATAGTCTATAAGGCCAATGGCCATTGGAAAAGGAATCTGCTGGAGACGGTGTTTATCGAAGCCACATGCACCAGGAATGTTAAACTCCACCCTGGATTATCCCTTGATCCTTTATCTCTGTCTTTTTTTTTTAAAGAACATGCTGCACAGATTGACAAACTGTAACCCCACCCTCTTTCTGTTTTTGTATATAAAGCTCTGGCAACTTCTTTTGCATTCAGTGTGAACCTGAAAATGTAGAATAAACTACGAAAGTACTTGTTCAGAGTCCCAGTTTTCAGTCACCTTCTTACATGGATTTTGTGATATTCTCAAGCACGCATTCCTTCGTTCTGTATTGATATGTAGAGTATATAAATATATATATATATATATATATATATATATATATATATATATATATATATATATATATATATATATATATATATATATATACTTTTATCACATCACCGTGATTCATATACAATCAGTAAGCTACAAACGTCCTTTAATATCCAATTCGCTCTACCTCGGAAATAATATATTTTCATCTATGTTACCGAAGGGGAAATTTTAGTTGATAATAAGTTCGTCGTCCCGTGGGCTCGAACCAGCGAAGGACAAGAACTCAGGACTACAGTGGATGCATTTAACGCACGCGGCCAGCAAGTGAGGTATAAGTGGATATCGTCTCCCATATACAAATCGCCCGTCGAACTCAGGTGTTTGTATTTAGAGACGATATCCACCCACTTCTGCCATGCTAATTGTGTAGTGCGTTTGTCGCACACAGCCATATTATGACTTTTTATCACATCACTGTGATTCATATACAATCAGTAAGCTACAAACGTCCTTTAATATCCAATTTGCTCTACCTCGGAAATAATATATTTTCATATATGTTACCGAAGGGGAATTTTTTAGCTGATAATAAGTTTGTCGTCCCGTGGGCTCGAACGAGCAAAGGACAAGAACTCAGGACTACAGTGGACGCATTTAACCCACACGGCCAGCAAGTGAGGTATAAGTGGATATCGTCTCCCATATACAAATCGGCCGTCGAACTCAGGTGTTTGTATTTAGAGACGATATCCACCCACCTCTGCCATGCTAACCGTGTAGTGCGTTTGTTGCACGCAGCCATATTATGACTTTTTATCACATCACCGTGATTCATATACAATCAGTAAGCTACAAACGTCCTTTAATATCCAATTCGCTCTACCTCGGAAATAATATATTTTCATATATGTTACCGAAGGGGAACTTTTTTAGTTGATAATAAGTTCGTCGTCCCGCAGGCTCGAACCAGTGAAGGACAAGAACTCAGGACTACAGTGGACGCATTCAACCCACGCGGCCAGCAAGTGAGATATAAGTGGATATCGTCTCCCATAAACAAATCGCCCGTCGAACTCAGGTGTTTGTATTTAGAGACGATATCACCACCCTACCATGCTAACCGTGTAGATGCGAAATGCACGCAGCCACATTATGACTTTTTATCACATCACCGTGATTCATATACAATCAGTAAGCTACAAACGTCCTTTAATATCCAATTCGCTCTACCTCGGAAATTGGATATTAAAGAACGTTTGTAGCTTACAGATTGTATATGAATCACGGTGATGTGATAAAAAGTCATAATATGGCTGCGTGCGACACACGCACTACACGGTTAGCATGGCAGAGGTGGGTGGATATCGTCTCTAAATACAAACACCTGAGTTCGACGGCCAATTTGTAAATGGTAGACGATATCCACTTATACCTCACTTGCTGGCCGCATGGGTTAAATGCGTCCACTGTAGTCCTGAGTTCTTGTCCTTCGCTGGTTCGAGCCCATGGAACGACGAACTTATTCTCAACTAAAAAATTCCCCTTCGGTAACATATATGAAAATATATTATTTTCGAGGTAGAGCGAATTGGATATTAAAGGACGTTTGTAGCTTACTGAATATAGACATATGTACAGATATATATATATATATAAATACTGTGTATATATATATATACATATATATATATATGAAATTTTTATCACACCTCATGATTATATATATATATATATATATATATATATATATATATATATATATATATATATATATATATATATATATATATATATATATATATATAGGGGGAGCCCATAATAACATAAAATGTAGAAAGTAAATGCTATATTTCAGAAACCAAATGTCTCTCTCTTGCCTGAGGAGAGAGACAGTTGGTCTCTGAAAAATAGCATTTACTTTCTACATTTTGGCATTTTTATGGGCTCATTATATTTGATGGAATTCTGTTTCAATAGAAAATATTTCACAGTCATATATATACATATATACAGTATATATATATATATATATATATATATATATATATATATATATATATATATATATATATATATATATATATGTGTGTGTGTGTGTGTGTGTGTGTATATAATACATATTTACATATGTTATATATATATATATATATATATATATATATATATATATATATATATATATATATATATATATATATATATATATACATATAAAGTCTTTCCTACTTAGACAGTACCATAGAAAAAAATTATTGATACTGCCTAATTCATGATCTCATCTGTTGAATTCAACATTTAGATTATGGAAACTTATCCAATATGAGCCACCTCATACTCTGCTCTATACTACAGGAACTCATCACCAGGTTATCTGACCCGCCTAGACCCTCTAGTATTTTATCTGCATAGTGCACAAACTCTCAAACTTCGCTTTCTAGATACTAAGTCTTTTCCTTTCCAATCTGTCTAATCTATGCTATGATTTCTTCTCCTTCTCCCTCCTAAAGTTTCTGAATTATTTCCTAAATTCACCAGCTCTTCTTTCTGCATGACCATACCATTCAAAATTACCCTGATCCTTTCTCTGACCTGCGATACCGCTTTTTATGACCCCATCTCTAAATTTAGCTCCCTCCCAATTGTTCTCAGCTTCAGAAACTGCTCATCTGAACAGCTCTGTTCATTCTGATTTCATTCGTGTGCAACTGGCTCACCCTTAAGTTCATAAAAACCCATCAGTCCTATTGTACACGTTTTTTCGGACAATTCATGCCACTCTCCATTATTATTATTTTTTTTTTATTATTTTTTTTTTTTTGCAAACATCCAGACACCTTTCCTGCTTCACCCGTTCTTTGACTCACTTTTCCTTCCCTCTTTCCATCACATATTACATTTAAGCCTAAATATTTACACAAATAAACCGCTTTGCATTTTCCTCCATCCGTGTTACCGTGCTTTCAGGTTTACATTTAGATCCACAGCCTTTTTCCTGCTCAATTTTTCTCCCAACCTTTGAATCCAAATAAAAAGCAAATGGAGAAACCTCAATTCCCACAGCAAGTTTTGAAGATATATATTACATGATTTTTTTATCCTTTGAGTATCTTCATTTTTAAAAAACTTATCTAATCATTCCCTCATTTTAACTAATAATGCTAATGTGCTATCATTAGCACAAAGAACAACAGAGCAGTTAAAATAAACTATTGAGGGTGCCCTTAGTAAAAATTCGTTTGCAAACCTGCTTAATATCTAAACAAACCTCGAAACTGCTGCTACAAACAGATTGGTCATTCTAATACTAAAAGCCTGATTTATATTTGCAAAATCTGTGCTTACAGAAAAGACATAATTTTCTATTTAAACTCTGCAACTTCTGACATAAGAATATATTGAAGAAATGTATTGGCAAAGGCCCTCAGCACAACCAAAAGAAAACTGTTGAAAGTTAACTTTTATTTCCCGGTGTTATTGGACGTCAACTGGAAGAACTTGTTAAAAGGCCCACCGCTTTTTCCCCCGAAAATAAAAGTCAGTAACAGATTAAATTCCTAAGTGGAAGGTTACCAGTCCTGACGTCGGAGGAATGGTATCTTAAGAGACCATTTTTGAAAGGAAATTAATATTTGTTAGGAAAATATCTGAAGACCTTCCAAACTCTAAACCACTTGACAAGTGAATATGAACCTCTCTCTCTCTCTCTCTCTCTCTCTCTCTCTCTCTCTCTCTCTCTCTCTCTCTCTCTCTCTCTCTCTCAAAGAACGTCTAAAAACCCACGATTTTCCAAAAATATTTAACATTTTCTAATGTATGAGAACCTATGTAATTACTACGGGGTACAGTCTGTATTTTTATTTCTCTCTATCTATCTATCTATCTATCTATCTATCTATCTATCTATCTATCTATCTATCTATCTGTCTATCTATATATATATTATATATATGTATATGTTATATATATACAAATAAATACATATATATAGATAGGGGGAAATAAAAATACAGACTGTACCCCGCAGTAATTACATAGGTTCTCATATATCAGAAAATGTTAACTATTTTTGGAAAATCATGGGTTTTTAGACGTTCTTTGAGAGAGAGAGAGAGAGAGAGAGAGAGAGAGAGAGAGAGAGAGAGAGAGAGAGAGAGAGAGAGAGAGGATCATATTCACTTGTCATGTGGTTTAGAGTTTGAAGGTCTTCAGATATTTTTCTAACAAATATTAATATATATATATATATATATATATATATATATATATATATATATATATATGTGTGTGTGTGTGTGTGTGTGTGTGTGTGTGTGTGTGTGTGTGTGTATGTATGTATGTATATAGTTTAGAAAATTTTATTTACTTATATAAAACATTATATTTTTTAAAGATTTTATATAGTTTTCAAATCGCCAAGGTTAAGTACCTAATGTAAATTAGATTTTAGAAAATCAGGAATAATCATCGCATTTAATAACGCTAAGCTAACCCTATGCCCTGCGCACTTTGTGCTAGGGTAGACCTACTCACCTAACCATAAAAAGTAAAGTAATATGGTGCATTTCAATGGCTATACATGTCCTTAGTCGAAGGCCCAATAAATGAGAATATATTGAGATTTCTTTCTTCTTAAAAGTCAGATATACCACCTTCACGAAAGGATATGTGGTAAAGCTAAAGAATCCCAAGACATGATTGCTTTTAAAACCAAGGACAAACACCCTGAGGAAGAGGTTTTTAAGACTAGAACGGTCTCCATTAATCATTTACAACTGTAAATTATTGTTGCAAACTTGCCTATACAGTACTTCAAGGAAATGAAGATAGAATTTATTCCCCCCCGCCCTCCCAAAAAAAATTACAGGGGCATTACAGTTTGAGCTGTGAAGACAAAACCTACAAGATTTGTCAGCTTTGGACGCCATACACAAAAGGATATTTTTTTGTCATATAAAATTTTAATATTCTTAGCTGTAGAAAGGAAATAAAGAAATCTCAAAATCTATTATTGGTATATTTTGTGGCATAGCTGTGAGAGATAACTGACACCATTGTAAGAATGAACAAACAAAATCGAAATAAACAGATAATCATTGTGGTTATCCACACATGTTAATCACTGTTCATTTCTTAAAATTAGGTAAATAGCATTTACTGAAAGAAAAAGGCGTTTCAGGTAACCGATATTTACGACAGCCTTAATTTACAAATGCTCTGAATGCATTCTTCACATTATTTGACAAAATAATATATATATATATATATATATATATATATATATATATATATATATATATATATATATATATATATATCCACATTATTTGACAAAATAATATATATATATATATATATATATATATATATATATATATATATATATATATGTATATATATATATATATATATATATATATATATATGTATATATATATATATATATATATATATATATATATATATATATATACATAAACTATGTAGCAAGGCCTTTCAAAGCTAAAAATGTCCATCACGTATTTTAAATAGAGTAGGTAATAATTTGTCTTTGCTATAAGATAAAAGTTTGCCATCTTACTTTAAAAAAAAATGGCCGGTAATAGATGAACAGAAAAACTAAGAACACGCATAGAAAAGAAAGACGTTATCTCTTATTACTTCGACCATCCATCATCCTTTAGTACGGGAGATAAATACTTTTGCCTGATAAGTAAGCCGATTGTTTCTTTAGGAATTTTCAGGTTTTTACATCTCTACTTTTTTTCGGAGAGGGCTACTGAATTATGAGGTATAAATTGTATCTATATATATATATATATATATATATATATATATATATATATATATATATATATATATATATACATACATACATACATACATACATACATATATATATATTATTCTTATATCCAGGACAAATGAGGAATGAAGTATTTTTATGTTACAGGAAATGTAAAACAGTTTATATCTTTTAACCTACACATAAGTTAATGTAAGGAGTATTTGCTTTCCCTCTTACTTTCTTAATATATATATATATATATATATATATATATATATATATATATATATATATATATATATATATATATACTGACAGTGCATAATATGTTTCACGTTTTCCAATTACCCTCCTCTTACGCTTACGAGCAATCTTCTTCAGACAGCCCATTGTGCGATACGTGCATTTGTCAGTTATCATATTCCCCATATATCTCTCCTTTCATCTTATTAATCCTTTAATGTCTGCACTCAATCAACAGTTCATCTTGCTTCTTTCTTATCCAGTGTATCCAATCTCCGTAATTGGAAGACGATTCAACCTGTTACACTTATCAGGTATGAGTCAGTCTGCATCAATCTTGCCTTAGAGAGATTAAGAAGTTGGAATGGTAAAATCGGCTCCCACGAACTCACAGTGATTTTATTTGCTGTCAAAATTTTTTATTCTTCATTCAGTTTCTACAGTTTAACGCTGATCAGATCAGCAATCGTTTGAAGTGTATCTATCACGATTTTAGGTGTCTGTTTTACTTTTATTTTGTCTCAAGTTTCGATGAAATTGAATCAAAGGTCATCGTTTAATCTATAGTTCGGACCTCATCTGATGTACATAAGCCATTTATTCCTTCCAGGGGAAGGTTATCCGTTCTATCTTCTTCCCAGGGATACCAATCCCGAACTGTCCTGTTGACCAAAAGGCGAGATCTCGTCCCTCCCTCAGGAAGCCTCTCAGATTCCTGAGATTGGTTTGTTCGATGACGAGCTTTTTTTTTTTTTATCTTTGCAACAATGATTGGAAATCCCTTCAAGGGTCCTTTTTTTTTAAATAAGTATCGAGAGGAGACTTAGGTTCCTCTTTTTGGAGGTGAACGAAATTTTTTTTATATCTTATTCTTTGTTCGTTGAAGTAAACTGACTAAGATTCATTGCCCCTCGTGTTGGTATATGTCAAGAGGAGTTACTCGTTTCGTGCTAAAAGCAGTAGGAATGAAGGTAATGTTATGTTATGTTTCTGTGGATAATTATTACGATGAAAGAAGGGGTGACGTGAAAAGTCAGAGGAGGTAATGATGACAGGCATACATGCAAATATGTCGAAAGTATTGCAGAGTTGAAGGAATGAAGAATAGCCAATGTTTGCATATGATCCAGAGCTTATGCGAGATAGCAAAGCTTAAATTAAGGGACTAGGAAAAGTATCTGAACATCTTTGCAAGAGGTCAAAGTTGAACTTGAACATAAGAACAGCAAGGCCACAAGGGAAATCATGCAGGTGGAAGACCGAATATTAATCTTGATTGTGAAGAATGGGAGAGTTCATTCATCTTGTTATTTAGTAATAGATTATATTTGTAGTAAATTTTTGTCTTTCAGATACTGCTTCATAATGTCTGTATATCGTTCAGACGTCTACATCACATTCATGTAACGTTATCTATACTGATTCTGAAATGACTTACGTGAAACTTGACTTTAGAACTGCATTACGAAAGAGGCTTATGATACGTGATATCATTATTATGGAGAAATCAGTCAAAAGTGAAATAAATGGGAAAGAAATTTCTCTGCAACATTAAGGCATTTTATCTAAATTATCAACGATCTATGGTTATTTTCAGAAGGATTCAAAATAAAATTACCTATAAAAACCTAGAGAAATTAAAACACTAAATCCTGGGTCCTTGTTCTTTTGTGAGAGTAAGTTTTTCTTATTTCATTCTTCATGACAGCAATGAGATTCAAACTGAAAATGTCATCCAGTGTGTTCTTAGTAGCCAGTAATCATTAAAGGACTTAACCTATGTCTTTAATTTTTTTTTTTTTTTTTTTTTTTGCTACGTTACATTCTTCAAATCAGCAACCCAAATAAAACCAAAATTAATACTGAGTTTCCCATTTCGCTGAATATAGACCTTGGCTATCACATGAGCTACCTTGGAATACCTGATACTGTCTTTGTTGCAATAACAGACAAAAGATTGTAAGCTACTGTGTCAGACATGAATAAGAAACTTTCATGACTTCTAAATTATCAGAACAAGTGACATTGAGAGAGAGAGAGAGAGAGAGAGAGAGAGAAATAACATATTCTTATGGTAATGCCGTTAGTCTTCGACGTGTGTTTCATAATTCACGCTAACATGACTGTACAGTTATGCGACGAATGTTCTAAGAAGACTTTTTCGTCATGGCCAGGCAATCTTTTATTGATCTTTAGGGACATAATTCGAGGACAGTACAGTAATTACGCAACAGCTTACACATCGAATAACCTCTATTTCCCCCCCTCCCCTAGCGTGATCGGTTGTACGAGATATTTTCAAGGATAGAATGTGCTATACAAGGTTCTAAACTGAAGCAATTGTAGCTTACTCGCCAAAGCTCACGTTTCTATTTCGTAAGGACATATTGGCTTCCACGAATCAAACAATAAACGTCAGTCGTTTCCTGATCGAATTAGTATCTCGTCTCTTCCACGGCGTGGTTAAATCTTAATCTTTATACTGCTTCAATAATTGTACCTGACTATTCACTTTTCTTACTCGCTTTATCGAAATGGAGTGATAACTGAACTTCTGTCACTCGTACTCTAACGGCCTTGATTTACATGTGCCAAATTATCGTGTATCATGTACATGGGACGACCTTCTGGTATTGGAATTTCGGAGTAATTTAAATTTCAAAATAACCAAGTTTCAGAACTACGTACTGGAAGACTGAAATTTCAAAGTAATCAAGTCTAAGAACTGTGTATTGGAAGACTGAAATTCCGGGGTGATCAAGTCTCATAACTATGTATTGGAAGATTGAAATTTCAAGTAACCAGGTGAATATCACACTAGTATTGAAGTCTATGAATTATGTATAGAAAGATAAAATCCAGGTAATACTTTCTTTTTACGAATTTATCTCTCCGTTGTTGACTTTATTCTGCTCTTATCTCCAGTTTTGAAATTTCCTTTTCTGTACTACGACAGTAAATTATGTAGAGGTACCGTATTTCTAGTTAAACGAGGCCTTGAGGCAAAGTATATAAAATTCAATGCAGTAGCAAATAAAATGAAGTGTTGATTTTTCTGATAAAAATAAATCATGCTCGAAGTATTGGCAGAAGTGTACCCAGATCATTATTTGCTCTGAATGGTTTTTTTTTTTTTTTTTTTGCAGGTCCTATTGATTTAGGAAATAATGCTGACAATGCGAAAAATAAATAGTAATTCTGATGTCTTAAGTACGAGTTTATAACATAAGAAAGCCTCTAAAAGTTCAAAACTATTTTGTCGATATATATTTCTTTAGATAATCATCTTGAAAATTTGGCATCAAGAATTTTTAAGATAAGCAGGCTATAATTTGCATAACTTAGCCGTTATTGATTGCACGTTATTCACTAAATCCATATTATTTGTTTACCGAAGCTCGTTCTTGATATTCTGGATAAGAATATTTCATTAAAGTACGGAAGAAATATATAAGCGGTTTGTTACTTTTTTTAGAAAATAATATTAAAATGCTGTGCTTCCAAAAGGTGACATGTGCCATTAAATCGATCAAGCATCTTCGCCTATAGGTCGATGCTAAAGTTGATTTGTAAAATGAGAACCTACTGTTAAAATTGACATTCGAAATAGAACTGGAAGTTATTATCATTACTATTATACTGAGGAGGTCATAGTTATGAAACCAGCTAAAATTTTTACCATAAAAAATCTTCTAAGATGAAATGTTCCATTTCTTTGTAAAAGAAAAATACGTCAAATTTGCTCATTGTGTATTGCGCAGGGAAGGATAAGTCGAAGAAAAGGTAAAGAGGAACATTATTATTCAACTAAGCTACAGTTTGAAATGGAAAGGGTAATAATTGTTTAAAGTTTTCCTCTTTATGACAACAAACAGCGTGAGTATAAATGCAACGCCATCAACTTTCCCGATTAACGCTACGCTTACAGTTATCCTACTCCGGACTTACACCATACTATAAATTCTCATTTCCAAACGGAATCTCGCCTCAACAGTGCTTTCCTTCTCACCAAAGGTCCTGAACTCTTAATGAGGCTTCATATTTACCCTGTCAGAGTGAGGCAAGGAAGAGGTTCAAGCTACATAATCATCTAGATTTTATGGCGCAGATGACTGCTACTGAATAACTGGGATTACATTATCCAGGGAAAATTTTCTAATTATTGAAAAGCAGCGGTAATGGAGGGATGTAAAGAAGGCATGAATGGCGGAGATCAAAGTTTGCTATAATATCATCTCTTTTCCTTTGCCCAGAGGATACGCCATAAATTAATGACTAATTGATCATTTACTTTGCCATTTGTTTAAAGAAAAACTGTATATCACAGACCAAGAATAAACTTAAAACAGCACGCCAAAATAATACATGATGAATTAATACTGACACCGTATCAAAGTCATCCAGCTATAGACAGAGAGACAATAATAAAGTTAAGTATACCTTAGTTTTACCAGACCACTGAGCTGATTAACATCCCTCCTACGGCTGGCCCGAAGGATTAGATTTATTTTACGTGGCTAAGAACCGACTGGTTACCTAGCAACGGGACCTACAACTCACTGTGGAATCCGAACCAAATTATAGCGAGAAATGAATTTCTATCACCAGAAATAAATTCCTCTAATTCTTCATTAGCCGACCGGAGACTCGAACTCGGGCCTAGCGAGTGCTAGCCGACAACTCTACCGACTCTTCCAACGAGGAACTGAGACAAATAATAAGGCAGGCAGACAGTACTTCAGGTCTGAGATCTTTATTCTACCTGGGTGCCGCCCATTCCTTTCCTTTCCCGAGTGAGTGCCATTTACGCTAAAGGTCGGAGGGTTATAAAAGGAATGCTAAGCCTCTCCCCTACGAAACCTTCGCCTTCCCTCCCTGGAGGGAAAGAAGCTCGTGGCTAAAAACCTTATTCTTTTTCCCATTGCCTTTACCTTTACTTTACAGTAATGGTAGCCCACTTATATCTTATTCTTCCTTTGCTTCCTGGGTTCCGTTCTCATTTAATCATTATGTATTATTACCCCAATATATACAATCCTTGTATTTTAAAAATTTGCTGACATGTTCTTTATTTATTTATCAATTTGTTAATTTGTTTTTTCTTTTTAATAAATACTCTCTTCTTTCTGTATTTCCCCATTACCTTCCGTTACTTCTATCTAATGAATACCATATTCTTTGGAAGCTTGAATTTCAAGTCAATGGTCTCCGTGGGTTTGCTCCAAATGAACAGAGTTCATCGGCTGAGTAATATTAATAACAATAAAAATCTGTAACCTAAATGACAATAATCCTCTGACGCAATTTTAAAATTGGTGCACTTGTGTGTACAAGGTATTGTAGATCTACACGTTACGTACAGGACACGCACATAGTATATGTCGATTATAAACCGTATGGATGGCTTCTAAGAATAGTCGGTCATAACTAGCAAATCCTAATATGCTTCTGTGGTGTGGTGATCGCTCTTTCTCTTCAGCTTTCGTTATACTCTGGCCTAAAATACAAAGATCCGTATAATGTCCCCAAGTTCTATAGCGTGATTAAGCTTGTCTTTATTTTCTTTAATTTACGGATACACTTTTTCTCAAAAGATTTGCTATTTTCTTTAGATTCTCTTATATATACATATATATATATATATGTATGCATATATATACATATATATGTGTATGCATATATATACATATATTTATGTATATATATATATATATATATATATATATATATATATATATATATATATATATATATATATATATATATGAAGATAAAAGGCCCATAAAACCCTATTTGAACGTTGCAACCATATATTTTGAGCACTTCCTTCTGTGACCCTGTTCACTGGTAAAATATGGACAGATGGTGTGTTACAGGAGTATATATATATATATATATATATATATATATATATATATATATATATATATATATATATATATATATGTGTGTGTATATATATATATATATATATATATATATATATATATATATATATATATATATATATATATATATATATACATATATATAGGTCAACGGTCACCAGCATGCCAACAGCGACTTGCTGCCACACCTACATATGCTTTGTATATATATATATATATATATATATATATATATATATATATATATATATATATATACTCCTGTAACACATCATCTGTCCATATTTTACCAGTGAACAGGGGCACAGAACGAAGTGCTCGAAATATATAGTTGCAGCGTTCAAATAGTGTTTTATGGGCCTTATTATCTTCATATTATACTGTTGTATTACAGTAAAAGACACACACACACATATATATATATATATATATATATATATATATATATATATATATATATATATATATATATATATATATATATATATATATATATATATATGTATGTATGTATGTATATATATTATATATAAACCTCTTAATTTTTTGCATACGTTTGTCACTAGAAGGCCTTGAATCTGCTTGAGAAATAAACGAAGACGCTTTTTCTCATACATATATGTATTATATATATAATAATTATAGTTTGGCAACAGGTGTATAATGAAAGTTAATTATTTAATTCTTAATGCATATTCAACCAAAACCCTCTCTCCGATTAGCTGACAGAATGAGTCTAGAAACACTTTGTGGCTCTCTCTCTCTCTCTCTCTCTCTCTCTCTCTCTCTCTCTCTCTCTCTCTCTCTCTCTCTCTTTCAGCACACAGATCCGGAGAGAGAGGGAGAGAGATTAAAGATGCCCCAAAGGAGTACTGGAACAAGAAAATGTCAACGATAATGAGGAAAGAATGAATAAAACTTTTGGTGACAGCAACTATGCCCTTAGATAAATGAAGCAGCAAGAGACAGGGCGGGGTGGTTTATGGAAATTTGAGAGAGTCTTTACAAGCGACTGCTGGGAATATAAAGTACAGAGTCTAATTAAAAGTTTTAGGAATGGCGAGGCACCGAGAAAGTGACGATACTACAAGCAAGGTGATAAATAACCGTGGCGATTTTGTAATTCAATGGCTGGGAAGCGTGGAAAGTACAGTACCTATTTAAGTGGAAAAAACTGTTTCTGAGAAAGGTGAAAGTACTGGTAAGTATAACAACTGAAAAACTTAACATTTTTCAGTAATATCGGTAATATGTCTTTGCTTTTGACCATTAAAGTCAGACAGATAACTGTGCCATGCTTTCAAGTTCGGCCCGGGGTTAATTTCAGAGACTCTTATTCCAAATAACTATTCTGTCTCATTCCTTGGTGTGATGAGTCTACCTTTATTTGCATCTGCATTATTGAAAATGTTTATGTTGTGGCTGTCAAATGGTCAAAATATATTTCTGTTCATTACTGCAAGAGTGACTGCAATAACATCTATTTTATATTTCGAAATTTTCAATTCTCTACAAGAGATCTTCCTTAAAAATAATTTAGGAGTCTTTGTATTTACTGAGTAGAACAATGTTTTCTTTGGTTTTCTTTCATTGACATTCTTATTTATTAATGGATTATTCTTGGAAAGTAATACTATATATAGATGATTGGCCACATCACTAAGAAAAGAGTATAATACATTCAATATTGCATTCTAAATGAACATTTGTTTATACAAAAGAAAATCAGTGAATAAAAAGTTTTGGTAATGTTTGAGCAAATCCGTGCCATTGAAAAACAAGTGAAAAATGCGCTGAAGTTTCTTCGGCGCAATCGAGTTTTCTGTACAGCGTATAACGCTATATGAAATTGTCAGCCGTGGTCCATAAAACTCAGCCACGGTCCGGTGGTGGCCTCAGCCACGGCCCATGAAATTCTTAGCCACGGACCATGAAACTCAGCCACGGTCCAGTGGTGGCCTGTGTTGTTGGTACCTATGACGGTGCCAGAAGTACAATTATGGCTAAATTTAACATTAAATAAAATAAAAACTGAGGCTAGAGGGATGCAATTTGGTATGTTTGATGATTAGAGGGTGGATGATCAACATAACAATTTGCAGCCCTCTAGCCTCCGTAGTTTTTAAGATCTGAGGGCGGAAAAAAAAGTGCGGACGGACAGACAAAGCCGTCACAACAGTTTCCTTTTACAGAAAACTATAAAATATGTAATATCTATTAAAAAATATATGGAAAATCTATATTCACGAAGAATAACTTTTGAACGCATTAAAGTTTCAAACAGGTTTCAGCGAATGACGCCTCTTGCAATGTTAATGGAGCCGAGAGAGGATTGAGGGAAGGTTTAGGTACGTTAATTAAACAAGAAAATAGGAAATAACATACATCATCGGTAAATGACTTTGCTCCTCATCATGCATAAATTACGCACCATTTTGTTATATCAATAAACATATAGCGCTGCTTTTGCCTTCCACATTTTTTTTACAATTCTGTAATCTTCTTTAGCCTCTCTGACCACATTAAATATTCCAGTGTCCAGTCAACATGAATATCTCAGTGGTTCTAGCATAAATAAACCATATTGTCTACATTCAGAATTATAAACTACCACGAGGTATTCAATTATTCGTTGAAATATTGAATTCTTCTATTACATGTCTATACGTCAATTAATACTTCGGTCGTTACCTTTATACGAGTGGTTCTTAACCTTTTTATTACCACGCCCCCCTCTAAGAGTTGGTCCTTCCCTCCACGCCCCCCTTGCATCTATGAGTAAAATTCCCTCCCAGATTTAAAGGAAAACGGGTCTAACCAGAGTAGTAGACTATAGGAAACTAACATTAAAGGCGATACCTATGCATTTTTTCATGAACTTCTGAATACTGGTTCCTCTCTCTTTTTAAGAGAATAACGAATATAGTTAGAGAATTTTAAATTTTTCCCTAGGGCTCGCGCCTCCCCTAGAAATTGCTGACGCCCCCCCGGTTGAGAATCACTGCTTCATACATTAATTTTCTATCAACAATTTCAAGTTTACCTCTGGTGTTTTTCACCCTTCTTCCTTGTTCTTTATTCTTTATGTGTGAAAGTTTGCAAGGTCTTTTCTGAATCCACATACGTTATTAGTCGCACTAGTGACTTCAAATTTGGAAATTTTGGGATGTCTTCCTTTTGTCTTACTAATGCAAATAATCCCTCAGTTGATTTCCTCCCTTCTTATTAAAATAATTTCTGTTAATATTGCTTCCCAAACCAAAATAAAATTAATGAACTTTTGATTTTTGCGTTTTATATCTTATAAATGTTGAAAATCTGTAATTTTATCAACGTATTCTACTCCACCACACAGCAGAGCAATGTGTTGTGTTTACATTAGTTCTCAGAGTTGACACGAATTGTAGTATTACAGTACCAAACATTTAGAAATATCATCAAATCAATTTAAAACTGAAAACCTGATGCTAACCATGAAATTCCTAATGACATCAATTTCTACGAATGATCGGTCACGACATACTTTAGTATTTTTTCTATTGTAATTCTTAGCCAAAACGCATCATCACCCATTACATACCGCTTTATTCAACTTTATGTTGTAATACTATCCTCTGTAGACTACTACGTCAGTTCAATTTCTGTTAGACATTTTAGCATCCGAATGCCTAATGATTAGAACTGAATGTTGATTCACAAAATTTACAAATTCGACTCCTCGCAAAGAATTTAGAACAACGGAAGAAGAGAATCATGAAAAAATAAAGTGAGATCCAGGAGTCTGTATCACACTGCAATTCGGCCTTGTTACAACAAAGTTTGTCTGACAGCCAGAGGCCAGAATTATTCAAAGTTCGCTTTGCGTCACAGAGTTGCCACAGAGTACAGTGGAGGTAAAGCATTGCACAAATAAAACATCAGTCACAAAGAACAAATCAGGCATGCTAACGAGGTAATTAGAAGTCGTTAGAGAACAAAATGAAAGCACGGGGTGATATGGACAGATAAACCCAAAATGTTGAAAAATTGAGAGAATACCTAAATCACGAGGTAGGTGTAATGTTTATAACTGCATTCAGGGTTCAGGTGCAGGAGCTAAGGGAATCAGATTAGTCACAGGAGTGCCTCATGTTTGTAGCAAATTAACATAATATGAAACTGTCAGACAATGGGATAGCCCAATAATAAACTTGTTTTAAAGCACTCGTCGTCAATATTTCATATATATATTCTTTGTACAAACTCAGACTGACATTTAAAGTATCACAGTCTCATTTAATATGCTATTTTGTTATTTTTTCAACCAGATCTCTAAACTACATGTTCTTCATACTGTATTCTATCCTATTACTGCCGTGATTGTTGTTTCTATGTACTAATAATGCATTTGCCATGTTACCTGATCGTACACTATATTCATATTGTTACAAACCAGCATTCAAAGCTTTGCCCCACGTATGGTTTAATGCATCATATAGGCAGGTTTATTTTGGGAGATTCTTTTATAAGTATGTTCTTATTTTCCTCATACGTATTAAAAGTAAATATAAAAATAAATCACCAATAGAAAATATTCTTTCAAATTAGTTGTCGTCAGACCTATAAACGTTTAGTTTGAATATGGAAATGTTATAACTTTCTTTTCTATTTGTGAGTGTTTTTTTCTTTCTTTCTTTCTTTCTTTCTTTCTTTCGAAACAGAAAATAATGAATTATTACTTGAGGTTTTGTGTGGGGGGGGGGATGAAACACATACGGATTATGAATGATACATTTGTCGCATATAAATAACCAAAAAGGGATAGGTTTTGCATATTGCATAACTGGAAGAGCAATGCCACATTTGGTCTACCTAGGCTATACTTTTGGTGGAGAATTTCCGCTGAAAGAAGGTTTGTGCGTACGTGTTTTTATGTAAAAGCAGTTTTAATGTAAACGTCCTATCTGCAGCTGTTAATGCAATACGGAAAAAATTTCTTCAGCGAAATCTGCTTATATCTTTCGAAAATTATCACCGTGATTATGTTAATATTTAGGTACTCTAAAATGACAGTGTTTTGATTTTATTAAGTGTACTAACAAGTGTTAATGTATTATTGCGCTCAGAAAATATATGAACAGGCTGCTGTCACATAAAAGGAACTGGTACTGAACATTTCGTGTTCCGATTATCTCAGTAATTTTCCCCTTTGGAAGAAAAAAAGTTGCATAACTTAAGATACTAAATGTACAGTTACTTAATATTGAATAATTTAGTTTTAAAGACTTTTTAAATATTCTGAAAAATGACTAATATAGCCTTACATTTGTACAGCAAACATCTGAAGGATGTTAACGAAGTATTACGGACGTTGGGAAGTATTTAAAGAGAAATTCGTTACTTTCTTACAATTCATCGTAACGACAACGTTCATAATAACACCCTAAGAAACGTCACCACATAAAATAAGGACTGACCATCCGAACAAGAATTTCCCTTCCCAGTCTATAGTGAGCCTTTCGTCGAAGCCTACATGGAAAGTGCCTTACCTGAAGAAAGAAACTCGAGTAGGAGAACGGTGTTATGATGGGGAGATACTGTAAGCTGACACCGCTATGGGATACAGTTTCTTTCTGAAGATTCGGAGAGAAATTCAGATATATGCTTTTTCTGGCGGGGATTTTTTTTTTTGGGGGGGGGCCTCTGTTCAGCTGGTGGGTTTTTTTCGAAGAGTATATAACGCCTTTTTTCATTATTATTATTATTATTATTATTATTATTATTATTATTATTATTATTATTATTATTATTATTATTATTCAGTAGATGAAACCTATTCATATGGAACAACCCCACAGGGACCGTTGACTTGAACTTCAAGCTTCCAAAGAATATGGTGTTCATTAGGAAGAAATAAGATTAAGTAAAGGGAAATACAGAAAGAAGAGATCCCACTTATTAAATAAGAAAAAAATAAATTAATAAACTGATAAAAATGTATTAACATGCAAGGAGAATAGTATTAGGGTAGTAATGCATTGCATCTTCACTCGAACTTCTGAAGTTCCAATTGCATGACACCCTCTCGGAGGCTGTTCCACAGTCCAACGGTGTGAGGAATAAAGTGCAGTTCCGGAAACAAATGTTATGATTTAATTCTGTTTTTCGCAGCGGACTTCCTCATAGCATTAAAATTGCTTTCAGTGAAGGACAAAATGATTAGTATTCATATTGCAGAAGGTGGTCATGTGTGTTCTATCAATGTCTATTGAGCTTATAAGAAAAGCCCCCTTCTTTCTTGACTTCAGTGATAATTACCTTTATTCTTCACTATCGTGTGCTTATTGTTTGACGGAATTTATTTTTTAAATACTAAGAAAGATTACCGAATATGCAACAGAGTCTTCATTCAAGATTTGCTATGCTATTTCACTAATTTAAAAATATACAGAAAATAATAATACTAACAATGCAGAAGAGGAAGAGTGGTAGTATAATGGGACATTCAAAATATTCTTCTATAGTAAAATTCGAAAGGATGACGGCGGTATTTTTCGAAACTAAGGACAATAAAAAATCATAACGTACGCAGTTTACAAAATCTGATAGAACGGTAATATGCAATGTGCGTTCGTTATAATTAGCATCAAATGACATTTTTATTAAGCTAAGTAAATCCAGTGATGTGATGAGAATATAAATTACGCAAACAAACAAAAACCAGTATGCTGGTTCATTAAGTGAAAGTATTTAGAGAAAGGGAGTCTATTTTTCAGTAAAGTCTTGTGTCATCTTAGAGAAATGATTTCCCTCCTTAAATATTGTAAAAGTAAAGGCGGAATGCGTGGGACGTTATGTTTGTTCCACCATTATGTAACCTTAACAACGAAATATTTAGCTGACGATATAGAAAACGAACAATGGAAAACAAAATAATGATATAGGATAGATTTCATCTTACGCCCACACAAACACGCGTATGTATGTATGTATGTATGTATATATATATATATATATATATATATATATATACATATGTGTATATACACAGCCACACACACACACATATATATATACATATATATGTATATATTATGTATATACGAGTATATACTGTATATATACATATATAAATTTCTGGCTCACATCGGGACCGAACCCCGGTCTTTCAAGAGAAAGTCCAGGGCATTAGCAATTCCTCCACACAAGACTTATGTGGTGGAATTTCTATTGCCCTGGATTCTCACATGAAAGACCGGGGTTCGGTCCGGATGCGAGTCAAAAATTTACTTCTGTGAAACACGTTTTCATGTGTTCATTTCCATATATATATATATATATATATATATATATATATATATATATATATATATATATATATATATATATATATATATATATATAAATATACGATTTTACTAGGGAAATGCTCACCATGAGCCAGTTATAGACTCTAAATGAATGATTTCGTTACTTACCTCTATTTTTGTATAAAATCTGACTCCTGTTGATTCAGGAAATCGTAAAAAACCAATCGCGTGTATTTACGTGAAATGAAATATCAGAAGATGAAATGGACTAATCAGGCGGGCAAGGCCTGAGAGGTTAATTGTAACTGGGAAAACTTGAAAGTATATCCCTCGGTGTGACGATGCTGACACAAGGCACAGTCAAGAGAGATTTCCAAGGCTAACAAACCCTCTGTAAACGGAGAGATTCACGAATTAAAAGCCAGTAAGGACGCAGTAAAATATGCATAGGACAAGGCGAGCACGGAGGGTGCCAAAGAAGCCTTGAACACACGATTTTATGTAATTATTTAAACATAGGCATTTACGTAACACTGCCCTAACAAACAAGGTTGATAGGAAAATAGTGGCACTTAGAAATGGAAATAGGAAGTTTAGCACGAGAATTAAAACAGTGTGACTGACTGGAAGAACCTTTGCAACAGATCACTTTACCTCATAGAAGAGGTGGCTTCAGCGAGGGTAATGGCGGCGGAGGGAGGGCTAAGGGCTTCACTGGTAATAAGACTAAAGGTCCCTACAAGATAGGACCACATGGTAGGGCATGGCTCTCTGAAGGAGGCGTGAATGGAAGGAGGAGATGTGCCTCGCTCGCATCCAGCAGTGTCTCTCTCCCTTGTTCCTTCGGTGAGACCCTTATATGATTTCGGTCAGGGGTCAGGAGGTTACCCACAGGTAGATTGGGGTTGATGTCATCTATGACTCAGTACAGGTGTTCCTGCCACCTGTCCTCTCTTAATCTGCCTCCCCAGGCTTAGGGTTCTGAAAGCAAAGTCTCCCACAGTCATAAGGGAGGGACCTATATTCCTTTCGCCCTTCCTTGCCAGGCAGTGCCCAAAATGCACTGTTGTATTTTCCAGCTTTAAATGAAGCATATGATGGCTGGGATTCTTGGGAAAATATAATATATATACTGTATATATATATATATATATATATATATATATATATATATATATATATATATATATATTACTAAATTATAGATGGGATTCAATTGTTCTTGATAATATCTTTATATTTTACTATTGCAATGCCATGACAACACTAATCTATGCCTTGAGAATTTGAGTGAATATAACTACTTTTACTATGACAAAATGAAAAATAATCGAGCACAGCCAAATGAAAACAGACGATTTTCTAAACACTGTATCTTATTTCATCCCTAGACGTTCCTCCTCTCTTATCTGCCCTGTGTTAATTCTCTGTTGCCAACTAAACTCGTGTTTCTGCTTAACTATTCAAGTCATGTACCACGGAAACCAACTTATGTAACATAATCAAAACTTCCGTAATCTAATATGCCTCAGACCCTTTGTTGTTGTTGTTGTTTAGTTTGAGCAAATATTTGGTCCTTGTTGTTACAGTAACTTACAGTATTTTGATTCTTTCAGTGACTTAGGTTTTTTTTTTGTGGGTGATTTATACCCACAAAAAATTAAAGTACTAGGAAATATTACAGAGTAGGTGCAAAGTACATGTAAAGTATACCATGGCAGGCCTGATTACACCGTCAACTCGTAGAGTACAGACGTATTAAAACATATGCCATTTCATAAGTGGGCGCGGTGCCTCTAAAAACTACTCACGTTCCAGGTTTCAGAAACCATGTGAGGCTCTCAGCCCCACACTATGATATCCGGATATTCATAGAATTCAAGTGCCACCAATCTGATGTTTACTGTTCGTGCCCATCCAAGTACTGACAAGACTAGATGTTACTTATCTTCGTTAATTGGCCGACCAGTGGATTCAGTGGAAAGTGAAGCGATAAAAAAAATATGTTGTAACTGGGGAGATAGAATGGCTGATACTAACTGGTGTTACAGCGAAAGTTGATGCTGGTACACATAAGATTTAGAGGCTAACTGATATTATTTGTAAGACGAGAACACTAAAACTAGTGATTTATGAAAGCGAAAAGGAGCTCTGGAATGTTGGGAGAAATAATTGCCTTGTACTGAAAGATGAAAATAGATAGTTTTTACCTGAGTATAAAGAAGTCTTAAGTGGATGGAGGCATGCATGAATTTAAACATAGAAAGAGAGGCAATAAAAACAATACATGTTGTAAAATAAACTGTTATGGTATTTTTAAAAAAATCTTGAAACTAACGAACTTAAAGGCCCCATGAGTTCCCAGGATTAGTGGTAAAATCGTGCAGGTGAGTTGACTGAACAATTCACTCTCTCTGTTTTTCTCATAAATTACATTTCCCTCAACCATCCCTCCTCCAACGCCACTCTCTCTCTCTCTCTCTCTCTCTCTCTCTCTCTCTCTCTCTCTCTCTCTCTCTCTCTCTCTCTCTCTGTAAACATCACAAAGATCTTACGTCGCTTGTTTGTGCGACCCTTCTATATTTAGAAACGAATCCTTTCGGAGTCAGCGTGTTGACAGACTAACCTTGAGGTGAAGGAAAGGGTTGCATTGAAACGAATGAGGAACTAATCGTGAATATAACATGAATTACTGTGAAAAATACTGCTTTTCAATATCACTTCGCACAACTGGTAGGTATGAAGACAGGTGAACAGTGAGATAGTAAAACTTAGATTGAATAGTTGTTAAGGAATGCCCCTGTAGGTATAGGTGAAATGGTTAGGATAGATGTTGCTTTTTTAATTATCTGCTTGAAAGTGAAGGTAGAAATAGTACACAGTTATAGAATATATTAATGATATAGCACTTCGAGACACTTGGCGAAAGCATGTTGATGATATATAGTACTTTGCTAAGAGGAAAATAGAGATTACTTTATGAGAAAAGCGAAACTAGTAGACGAATACGTAAGCAGGAGAGTATCTGGCTGTAGAACACGTTCTCTCGCAGAATATGGTGGTTTTTCCTTGGTTTTCATCAATAATGAGCTCTGCGCATGCCTAGAGTTTGAGAGTGATATGAAATGCAGCATTTTTGTGGGAGAAGAGAGGGACTGCGGTTGACAAATGGAATTGTTGATGTTTGCTGATGATATATTGATGCTTGATGACAAAGAGAAGTTAATAGGACTATTGGAAGAGTTTCAGAACATGTACAATGGAAAAAAGAGAAGAAAATAATAAGTATAGAATGCGTATGGATGTAGATGCGAAACAGGAAGGTAGATTAATGGTTATAAGTATTTAGAAGAATGAAATCACTTACAATGCGTGGTTGTCATACGTGATGGCCAAAAGAAAGTAGCGATGCACTAAATTTTTGGGAGTTCCTCAGTATTTCTGGAATAAATGAATTTCGCACGGAGGTAAGAGCTGGGAAGTCTTCAGGTACTGCTGAGTGAAATCTTCATTTTAGAAGTTTGGTGATAGTTTCGGAATAAATGAATTTTCCCAGAAGGTAAGCACTGGGAAGTTTAATGGCACAGTTAAGCTAAATCATTTCGGAAGTTTGGTGGTAACTGGAAATTGAAGAAACAGTTGGGAGATGTTAAAATGTGAAGTGATGTGCTGATGAGATGGGCTGGAGAGAGTTTTGGAAAGTTTGATCATGTAGAAAGGATATAAAAAAAAAACGGAATATCGTCAGTGTACATTTCAGAAAGTTTAACGCAGAAGGAAGAGAAAGACACACGCAAAGAGAAAGGAGAACAATATCATGAATAATCGAGCGTTATTTAGTAAACATTAAAACTAATACCAAACAGAAGTGGATGATTCCCATCATAAAAGGATCTGAATAACTGCCATGGATAAGGCTCCTTTCTAAACAGAGACACTTCTGAGTCGGTCGAAATATTTACGCATAATAGGGCCACATCTAAATCAACATTTAGTACATATATGCAGCTGTGAGGACCACAATTTTGGTCTCGAAAACCAGAATTCAAAGTCGAAAAAGATTACTCGTGAAAATAAAATTCTTTCCGAGTAATCCTTCAGTGTCAGAAATTTTAAATTCCCAAATCAAATTCAGTTTCAAATGCTTTACTTTATTTCCTCCTCATGTAGAGATATGTAAAAGTGCTTGTTTTTCCGTCTCCTTTTCATTTTGTGAACATTACCACTGAGCTGAACATACAGAAGTAAACTGTATGTATGTTCAATAAAGCTGTCACATAAAATTAGTATTTTCGTGTGATTTGGAGTTTACATAACATCCTTCTCCCAGCCCCTCGAAAAATAAAGCAAATAAGTCAGATAAATAAAAACTTGGTCTCTCATTCCGCGCTCTGCATTAAAAAGCCCTATCACTGAAAGGCAGCAACGGAAATGTTTTCATTCCATGCTGTCGCAGACTCGCAGAAGTTTTGTAATTATTGTCAGCTCTGATATTTTACTGTACACATTATCTCCAAGATCTTCCTGATTAACACAACAAAGGGGAGAGAAGAGGCAGAAAATTACTTCCGTTTCACTCGCGACTTTCTCCGCGAAGGATTGATTCGCCTTTATATGTGAAAGTAAAAAATGAAAGGGAAAGGACTCGTTCCGATTAGTAAAATTTAGAATTATAATAAGGGAGAAAGATATTCCTTGTTTTGGCTGATGTTCCCACTGAATGATTTCGTGTACATGCATTTAGAACCTTACCGAGACACACAATGCACGATTTTGCACAAAAACTATACCTCACACGCGAACACACACACACACACACACACTAGTAATCAATGTTGGATCTATGGAAATGAACACATACACACGCACACACATACACACACGCGTACTAGTAATCAATGTTGGATTTATGGAAATGATAAAAAAACATATTTCATATTTAATTCTTGGACTTCATCACTATAAATCAATGATCTACTGGTTACATGGCTAAAGAATTATTTACGTATATTCCTGTTATACAAAAAAGTGATATTTGGAAGTCTTTTTTCTCTTGCATTATTTATATCTTCAGTCTCGCTATAACTACCCTACCTAGGCTATCAAATAAAAAAAAAAGAATTCTTTTTAAAACAAGTTTGGGTTCCAAACTTCCAAAAACTTACAAAAGGATAATACAAAAACAGTGCTTTTGAAACGCTAAACCTGACATATGACCATGAATTAGGGGAATAATACTGACCCTCTCTGGCATTATGTATTAGAAAGGATTAAAGATTACAAAGGGAGTGCCAATAGCTCAAAACATGCTGTCTAGTAAGTACTCCTATTCCAAGTTTGGATTTGGGTGTATGTCACGATTAATCTTGTATCATTTATATTTCCGATAACTACTGCTTTGTTTGGAAAAGCGGAAATATCAAGTTTTATGATGATACAATTTTTTTTTACGATATAGCAGGCACAGAAACAGACACACATATATATAACACACACAAAAACACACACACACACACATATATATATATATATATATATATATATATATATATATATATATATATATATAATATACACACACACACACACACTAGCTGACCAACCCGGAGCTGCCCGGGAAAACTGAATGACAGCCGATCATTTACCTTAGAAAGGAAGTAACATGGGGTGTGGTTTTGATTAGTATGTCCCCGCTAAAATGAAACACTCCCCACTTAACCTGAACACAGCCCCCACTAAACCTAAACAACCCCTAAATAAAAACACATCCCCATTAAACCTACACACACCTCCCACTAAACCTAAACACAACCCCCCACTAAGCTGAAACACCCCCACTAAACCTAAGCACCTCCCCACTAAACCAAAACACACCCCCCACTAAACCTAAACACATCCTCCCAGTAAGCCTAAACACACCTCCCACTACACCTAAACACCCCCCCCCAACTAAACTAAAACAACAACCCCACTAAACCAAAACACACCGCCCCTAAACCTAAACACATAGCCCACTAAACCTAAGCACCCCTCCCACCAAACCCAAATACACCCCCACTAAACCTAAACACACACCACTCACTAAACCTACAGGCAATCCCCAACTAAACCTAAACACACCCCCACTAAACCAAAACACCCTCCTAAATCGAAACACACCTTCCACTAAACTTAAAAATATCCACCACTAAATCTAAACATACCCCCACTAAACCAAAACACACCCCCACTAAACCTAAACACATCCACCACTAAACCCAAACACCCTCCCACCAAACCTAAACACAGCCTCCAATAAACATGAACACCCATTCCACTAAATCTAAATGCACCCCCACTAAACCTAAACACATCCACCACTAAACCCAAACACCCTCCCACCAAACCTAAACACAGTCTCCAATAAACATGAACACCCATTCCACTAAATCTAAATGCACCCCCACTAAACCTAAACACACCCGCCAATAAACCTAAACATACACACCACCCACGAAACCTAAAGCTAAACATACCCCTCACTAAGTCTAAATGCACCCCACCCACTAAACCTAAACACATCCACCACTAAGCCTAAACACCCCTCACAACAAACCCAAACACATCCTTCACTAAACATAAACACCCCTCCCACTAAACCTGAATGCAACCCCCACTGAACCTAAACACACCCCCACGAAACCTAAATACATACCATCCACAAAACCTAAACACACCCTTCGCTAAGCCTAAATGCACCCCCACTATACCTAAACTCACCCCCACTAAACCTAAATACACACCCCAACTAAACCTAAACACATCCCTCACTAAACCTAAACACACACTCCCCACCTAAACCTAAACTCACCACCAACAAAGCTAAACATACCCCCTGCTAAACCTAAACACACCCCTGCTAACTTGAACACACCCCCACTACACGTAAACACACCCCCTGCTAAACCTAAACACATCCCCACTAAACCAAAACACACCCCCAACTAAACCTAAACACAAACCTTGATGCAATACTATTAATCACAGGAAAGAAAAGCATTTTCAATAATATATTTATATATGGTCTCGAGTACACGAAATGAAGTATGATAAACCCGTAGAGTTTATTTTACCACATTAGTTACAAAGGAAAGGGGAAGGGGGAAAGGGGAAGGGGGATGGGGGAAGAGGAAAGGGGCGGGGGTACGGACTTGAAACCTACACGAAAACCTTCCTGGGGTCAAATGAGGGCTGTGTGCAAAATTTCGCCTAGATCGGTCAAGCTGTTCGGATTCCTATAGAGCACAAGTTTGCACAGTTACATTCACTTTTATTAGATTGATATATACACGTGTGAGTCTATGTATATATGTACATATGTGTATATATGAACATATACACATACAAATAATCCGACACCAAACGAAGTGTAATCCTGCTATCCTTTATTTTAACAACAATAAGGCTAAACGAAATTTAAAAAAAAAGGAATACAATCTTGAGAATTAATTCCACTGAAATGTAACATTTACAAATCATACTCACTTCGGAGGGATAAGTATTGCTTCATAATATCGTACAAAGGTTATTCTTGAACTATAATAAAAAGAATATAGGAACAAAAAGGTCACAATTTAAAGATGAAATATATTATAACTGTCATGAAAGTGTCAATAACATTTATCTATGACGCAGATGAATATTCAACTTCTGAATGAATAGCTGAGTTAGCTTTAAAATAATTATGATAAATATCAAACTGCCAATTCTATATAACTGCCTCAACATAAAGAATACAAAGAGACATAGATAAGAAACACGCATTAGCTTTCACTAAATGAATTCGCGAAATTCAATAAACGTTCACTGGTTATCAAGGATATTTATGAAAGTAATGAGAAATATATATATGAATATTGGCGAACACTTTTTCGTATAGATTCCGGAATTAAATTTGGTACTGGACATTCAGAAAAGTGCTGTTTTATTTTTTACTAGTTTTTTTAGGAGTGGGCCATATTTGATTATGAATAGGAATATATTAATGGCATATGAATTTTTTGTCATATATAATTATTAAAATGATTAGGGGAGTTTTAATATTTGAGAGAGAGAGAGAGAGAGAGAGAGAGAGAGAGAGAGAGAGAGAGAGAGAGAGAGAGAGAGAGAGAGAGAGAGAGAGATTGTGTAAATTAAGGCTACCATATCACTTTCATGAAAGTGTAAATACAGGCATGGCATACGGTCATCTATATGTGGAAAGAGATTCTAGTAAAATAAAATAAAAATTTTTAAAGTGTCTGCAACGAAAACTATCCAATGATGCACTTGACAGAATCCGTCAAATGTTAAGTATCAACAGATACAAGGACTATACGAATGAAAAGTGCATAAAAACAGTGAATAGTTTCCAAAGGGATGAATAAGCAAGGAGACCAGAGTAGCAGGAAAGGAGAATCCCATCTGTTACGGGATGAATTATTGTACCGCCTACAAACAGCAAGCCTAACTTATCCGAAGGATACCTCGGAGATGAGATCATGCATATAATTCAGACCGAAAGATAGACTTGAGGATGGTCTGTCTCCCAAACTTAATGGCGACCTTTGTGACGAAAAAAACGTTTCTACACTCCCACTGAAGGATAAAGGTCTCAATACCAACATATTGCATACATTTGCGTGTCAAGAGGGGATATTAGAGTCCCCAGAATCCACCAGTGGGGATACTGGTCACCAGAATCCACCAGAGGGAATATTGGAGTCCCTAGAACCCACCTATAACGGTCATTTTACGACTACCTCGAAGAGGCGTCTACAAGATCACAGACGCCAGAAGGTCATAATTCAACATTTCACCACACAGCTTGACAAGAGACCAACCGTAGACGAACTGATGCAAGCAACGACAGTAACCGGGCAAGAAAATACCAACCGTATATTCAGCGACTCCATAAAATTGCAGAAACTAACCCTAACACTCCAGACAGCATTGCTGTACGTCTTACTAGGAGGCAGAGGGCGTTGGACGTGGAAGCCTGGATCCAATTAACGAGACGGGATTTACGCAGACCTTAAAGACTTGGCTTGCCTGAACGGTACGATAGACAGCCAGGAGGCAGCGCGCATTTTCATTAGGCGTTAATTAGGTTACATATTTATGACGTCACTGCATAACTTTTCTAGTCGCATGTAGTAATAGATAGCAATGTCCTCTTTAGATGGGAAACATGCCAAGAATCAGTAAATATACCAATATCATGCAGTTCTCCTCGAGAGACATACAAAACTACACGTCTTCTCTTCAGTCGAAGGGAAAACATGAGGTCATTCAGCGCTGAAAGGGAAATGAAGAGTAAAAGGTTACAAAGGTGTAACAGGAGGAAAACTTCACAGTTGCATTGTGAAATAATTGCTAGAGGAGGATGGAAGGTAAGAGTGGAGAAGGACTCTGAAAAGAGACAGTAAAGGGAATGAAAGGGGTTAAGGGGTTGCAGCTAGGAACCGAAGGGCTGCTGCAAAGAATCTTGAGTTACAGTACACCGAGCGTGAGGTGCACTGACAGCACTACATCCCTACGGTGTGGCTTATTTTGCTCTTAATATTCTATGAGCGAGATCGCTATTTTTTCCTATTACATTATTGCCCAGTTAAAAAATATTTTCATTGCGAATAAAAGAATGAGAGAAATCGAGAATACTCTGGAAATATTTGCCATTCCATTAACTGCAATCGTTATCAAAGACTAAGTTTAAACATTAACATTTGATCATGAACCAGTGATAAAAGAGTGTACGAGTGTTTGAAGATTAATTTTTGATACCTGCATGCCCGTCACCGTAAGTCTAACACTTTTGCAGAGAATTGTTGCGCTTCATATTGAGTACAGTCAATCAATTTATTGTTATGTTGCACCTGTCGAGTGAGATTTATGACATTTCCAGATACCAGGTAAAAAAAAAAAAAAAGGAACCGAAAAAGAGAAGAAACTTAAATTTTCATTGCATATGTATCTATAATAATAAAGCGGAGTGGACCTTTCTTGATTGTCAGCCCCGGGTAAGGGCGGGGACAGCAGGCGATTGGGAGGGTAGGGGGAGACATGACACATCCACCCTCCTCCTGCACACCTGTTTGTCCGCCCGGGGTAGGGGCGGGGTAGGTAGGGGATTGGGAGGGTAGCCGCGTTTAAACAGGGAGTCAGTCAGTAAGATAAAATAAATACATATCTACAGTATATACATACATACACACACACACACACACACACACACACACACATATATATATATATATATATATATATATATATATATATATATACACACACACACACACACACACACATATATATATATATATATATATATATATATATATATATATATGGAGTGTAAATGATTCCAAAAGAGGAAATTAGTTTTAGTTCCATAAAGTCACGGGAAGACAATGTACTATCGCCAACAACAGTGAAGTTACAGATTCCATTAGCCAGTTATATCATCTATAATGTTAAATCTGCAAAAATAACACCGTGCATGTGTGGATTTCTGGTCGTAGTGCTCCGTATCACGACGACACTATTTATTTAGTTTTCCTATATGAACAGGATTATTATCGCATCGTCATATAAGGCAATGATAATTATTTTAGTTTCTACAGATTTGTTTGTATTTAAAAGTGCTAAGTTAGCTGGCTTCACTGGCAGTAAAGGTTGTGACGACTATGATAGGTTGAACAAAACTGGTTAAGTCCGCAAGGGTGTTCATTAACAGTGTGTGTGGAACCCGGGAACTTTTGGCGGGAAAATACCAGTCACTTGAGGCATCTGCTTGAAAGGAAAACTATAGATTTGCATGACACTCCTTTTGCTATTGCATGAATCTTTACACCCCCTCATCACTCTCCAACCCTTTTCCCGCCACAAGTCCACCCCCAGTACCATAACTCTCTCTCTCTCTCTCTCTCTCTCTCTCTCTCTCTCTCTTCTACAACATACTTTACGAATATATTACTACTGAATCTCTTAAAGAAAAAATCATGAATTGAGTAGCTCTATGGCTCTCACAATCGCAGACTTTGCTCTCTCTCTCTCTCTCTCTCTCTCTCTCTCTCTCTCTCTCTCTCTCTCTCTCTCCTTGTCATGCTGATTCAACAACTTTCACCACATAGAAATTATATTCATATATTCAAAGTTAAATTTTACTTACAATTCGACTTAAATGAAGATTCTTAACAAACTGCTAGCTTGAGGGCATAGGTCTAGCTTAGCCTACCACATTCCATTTTCTTGCAATCGCAAAGCTATGAGAAATAACGTTTGATTAAACCATATATTTAACCAGGACTTGTTAAGCTTAACAAAGATAAAAGTATCTTTGCTTTAAATCGAGTGACAGAAGTTGTCTTCTATTAAAGGTTATGTCGTCGTGAGTATTTTCACAAAGCGTGACTCACGTTTCGGAATTTCATTGAGAAACCACGCTTAATAAAACGAATTTTGTCAAACAATTCTGCCGCTTTCTTTACACTGAAAAACCGATTTCACGGAAAGTATCCTACAGGCCTACCTACTGACTGCAAAGAATTCTTAATGGCTGACAAAATACAGCAGATGTTCCCTACGGATCGCAGTAACAATGTTTAAATGACGAGACTTGTTGACACAACCAGTAACCTATAGGCCTATGTCTACTTTCTGCTAAGCATTTCTATAACGAGTAAGATCTTTTTAACTATATCATATGGGATATATAAGCTTATCGACTGTGTGATTTCAAAACTGAAATCGCCATTGCACTAGTGTGCCACAATAATACTCTGAAAGTACAAGGCGTTAGCAGAGAAAGCTTATCTGTAGCCCGCAGGACATGAATCTGACAATCACAAAATTATAGGTAAATAAACGTCAATATGATTTGCTTACCTGTGGAATGTTATTCCATCTTCTCTGAAGAGTTCCTGCGCCCATTTCTGCCATTATAAGCTGTACAGCGTAACGCCATGAAGATCACTCAACAAAAAAAATAAATAAAAAATCACAAACACACTGACCAACAATTCATCTACGTGATTCCCCGGCAAGTGCAGCTGCTCCCAAGCCTCTGCGCATGCGCGAGCAGCGCTACCCTGGTGGCGGCCCGCCGAACTACACAGTACTAGAATACAGGTAACGTCTCCATTTAACATTGACCCTCAACGGTTTCCACTTATTTCTAACATTGTTCCACATTATCATCAGAAATGGAAAGCAAATATATCGAGAAATGCACATTTTTTTAAAGAGTGGCAGTGACTTTAAATAACTATTCAATACACACAACAGTACGGTAGAGTAACTTCATGCTAGGCCTACAGGATTTTATTAGCTCAAAGACACGTTATGGAATTAACTCATGAAGTTGAGTATATGACCGTAAAAACCAGTAAGAATAAGTAATTTTAGAACAGTAAACATAGCCCGTACATAATTTCTCAGTCGATATCACATTTTATTTAACACGGGCGAGATAACTAGAGTTTTAAAATCCAAATTAAAATCAAAATCTGGCATAAAGGAATGTGATGTTGTGTACTCATAAAGTGAAGGATGAAACAAAATAGGCTAGGGAATGTGGTGAGGGAGCAGATCCTCTGCTTGCGACTTTTCCTCACTTCACCCCCTGTCCCTCACTTTAACCGGTTCTTCCTTTACTCTCCACCTCCACACTTCCTCCTCTTCTGTTACGGCCACCAGCTAGGCTGAACAGGTTTCGTTTACGGCTTTCTATAGGGGCTTTAAAATTAATCTCACCGCAAGCAGGGAAAGCCATGTCTAATTGTGTAGTGTGATATTGTATATGATGTTTACATATATATATATATATATATATATATATATATATATATATATATATATATATATGATTCCCTTTACTGCTGATTAAAATAGGGTCAACAGAAATCTAGCCAAGCTATCTTCTTATTGGAGTCACTACAAAATCATCGAATTACTCGGCTTTGTTGCTTCTTTCTACCGAGTGAAAAGAGAGGTCTTTTCACATATATCTGATTCAGAAAATAATATTCCTATAATTGCACAACCTTAGAGAAGGCTATTGCTCAAGCTGCGTTTGCCATTTTCCGTTACCTTGTGCAGAAGAAACCTGCTCAGATAAGAGAATGGAAATCTTATTAGAAATTATGACGTCAAAGAAAATAGATAGGAAAGAGAAAGAGAACTTTCTTGTCTACAAAGGAAATAAAAAAAAAAAATTGAAATTAAAGAGGTGATTGGTACGAAAAACGAGATCATGTATGTTGCAACGAAGATATTCGATATGGCCTTATCGAAAATGTTTCTGTTTTTTTGCAGAGTTGTTTTACTGCCATGTCTTATTGGTATGTCCTTGAAGCTAAGTCTGATAACAAGGTTAATGTCAACTGAAAGTGCTTCAGAATCCTACAAAATAGCCTAATCTTACAACACTGAAGTTTTGCATTGCACACTCGTTTGTTGAATATGATCTCTCTCTCTCTCTCTCTCTCTCTCTCTCTCTCTCTCTCTCTCTCTCTCTCTCTCTCTCTCTCCCCTCACGCAATGCACTGTAGGCATTGCCAAAGGCTCTTCGCAGCGTCCCTTCGGCCCCTAGCTGCAACCCCTTTCACTCCTTTTTCTGTACCTCCGTTCATATTCTCTTCCTTCCATCTTGCTATCCACCTTCTCCCGACAAGTGTTTCATAGTCCAACTGCGAGGTTTTCCTCCTGTTACACTTTCAAACTTTTCTACTCTCAGTTTCCCTTTAAGTGCTGAATGACCTCATAGGACCCAGCGCCAGGCCATTGGCCTAAATTCTATATTCCATTCCATTCCTATCTCTCTCTCTCTCTCTCTCTCTCTCTCTCTCTCTCTCTCTCTCTCTCTCTCTCTCTCTCTCCGCTCTTGAGACCAGCCCTATACTCATACTAGAATAATTATTATGTATAAAATGAAATTGATATTCTATTCTCTCCCAAATGTCTTTTAAGTTAAGTATACCTTAGTATATACTAGCCTTAATGATAATGAATGGAAGATTTTTCTTTGCATTTTTTTCTTATTAGAGATCAAAGCTCGACTAAAACTACCTAAAAATCCTTTTGGATATGGAACACTGAAATCACTGTAAATAAGCATCTCTATATCATTATTGCCAAGATGTTGCTATAACAAGTGAACATAAGTTGACAATAATTGGCAGATGTCTTGACATATTGACACACGAATTTGTCAATATCTGGGAGAAATCGGTTACCAAGAGTACATTGTTTGTAGGTCACCTAATGGATATGGCATCCATTACTTATGAAATTCTTTCTATCATTTTCTGAGACATCTTGGTAATTTATACGCCAACGAAAGCACATAGGATGATATATATGGTCGAAAACTTAAAACATCTTTTAACTTTGCGTAAGGCAGAAATGCAGTTAGAGGATGCAAAATAAAATGGGGATTAAAAGAACTGTTTCCCATCTGCTTTGCGTACTAACCACAAATCACTCTGTTAGGCCCAAGTTCGAGTCTCCGGCCGGCCAATGAAGAATTAGAGGAATTTATTTCTGGTGATAGAAATTAATTTCTCGGTATAATGTGGTTCGGATTCCACAATAAGCTGTAGGTCCCGTTGCTAGGTAACCAACTGGTTCTTAGCCACGTAAAATACTGTAAGTCTAATCCTTCGGGCCAGCCCTAGGAGAGCTGTTAATCAGTTCAGTGGTCTGGTTAAACTAATGTATACTTTTTCGCCTTCCTAGGGGGTTAGTGCTGTCAGTGCACCTCACTTGGTGCACTGTAGGCATTATTTAGGGTGTTTGCGGCGTCCCTTCGGCCCCTAGCTGCAACCTCTTTCATTTCTTTTACTCTGCCTCCGTTCATATTCTTTTTCTTCCATCTGACTTTCCGCCCTCTCTAAAAACTTGTTTCCTACTGCAGTTGAGAGGTTTTCTTCCTGTTACACCTTTAAAACCTTCATACAATCAATTTCCCTATCAGCTCTGAATGACATGATAGGTCCCAGCACTTGGTCTTTTGGCCTAAATTCTATATTCTGTTCTGATGTGTTCTAAATTGTTCAAAGTCAGTTGGCCCTGGGCATGCATAAGCATAAGATGAGTATAACTTAGTTTAACCAGACCACTGAGCTGATTAACAGCTCTCCTAGGGGTGGCCCGAAGGATTAGGTTTATTTTACGTGGCTAAGAACCAATCGGTTACCTAGCAACGTGACCTACAGCTTGAGAAATGAATTTCTATCACCAGAAATAAATTCCTCTTTATACTTCATTGGCAGGTCGGGGATTCGAACTCGCGGCCAGCAGAGTGCTAGCTGAGAACGGAACCCACCCCCCAAATGAGGAACTGCATGAATAAGCAAAAACTCAGTAAGACCAGTTCACTGAAAATGAGTCCCATTTATGCGATCCATCCAAAGGTGAAAAATACGAATGGTACGGTTAGCGTGAATGAGACAACAGTCAATACAGATACAACAAAGGTCACTAACTCAGCCTTTGTTATGCTGGAATATAATCATGGCGAGCATGACACAAATCCTATTTTTTCCTTTCCTTCAATTTTTCATTCTATTTTCTTTATTTACACGGATTGGTGCTTTGTTCGTTCAGCTGTGCTTTCAAGCTTTATATGCTGTCGAAAAACGAATAGGAAAAAGAATTTATTGTTTGCCTTGCGCTAATATTGTCACATTTCATGCACGTAAATTAAGATATATAGGCAAATCGATGGCTGAACAGTAATTGTTAAAATTCATAATTATTTACATTTCTTTAAATAAGAGCCGAATAAATGATTCAAGTTGGAAAGTGTTCGAGTAAGGAGGTAAATACTCATGAATCATGTATGTATGTATGTATGTATGTATATATATATATATATATATATATATATATATATATATATATATATATATATATATATACATATACATAGATATACAATATATATATACATATATATATGTGTATGTGTGTATGTTCCTTGCTTAGATTTTAAAACAAGAATGAGAGTTTTTCTACTTCTGATTTGCTAAATGTGGATTTTACACATATTCCATGTTCACTGCAATTATTAAAACGATATTAATTAAATTCATAATAAGAAGCCTCGACATCGAGCAATCGCGCAGAAAGTAAAATGATTCTGTAATTAAGCTACACTTTGAAAAGTAAATAATGATAACGACCTCACAAAAACAATAAAACTGAAATGATGAAGAGGTGTTCACACCAAGAGAAATTGTTTCATCCTTCTTTTCCATTGTTACAGAGAAAATCCAAATGAATTACATTTATTCAAAAGCCAGATTTCGACAGAACGTAACAAATCTCATGAATTCCGAATTTAAAGAGAAAGCAATCATGCTCTTACAGAACCCTGCATAGGTTGCTATAATGCAGAGACTCAATTTCTGAAGTATCGTGAGACGAGAATGCACAATCTTCTTGATATCCTTGGTTCTTGCTACCTTTATGTTCCATCAACTTTACTCCAATTATTCCTTCTCGTCACGTTTTTCATCATTCCCCCCTTTTTCCTCTTGATGAGTCCCTTCGTCTTCCTCTTTCTTCTCCTCTCATTCTTTCATCTACAAATTTGCAATTTAATTTTAGAGATCCACGGAACAAGGCTCAATATCTCAATGTTATGCCTGGGAATAGAATCGCTGCCTTTTTGCTTTGTACACTTTCTGCTCGATATTATTATTATTATTATTATTATTATTATTATTATTATTATTATTATTATTATTATTATTATTATTATTAAGAAGAAGAAGAAGAAGAAGAAGAAGAAGATGAACCCTATTCGTATGGAACAAGCCCTCAGAGTCCATTGACTTGAAATTCAAGCTTCCAAAAAATATGGTGCTCATTAGTAAGAAGTAAGAGGAGGTGAAGGAAAATACAGAAAGAAGAGATCACACTCACTTATTAAAAAATAAAAAATAAATTAATAAATTAACAAACTGATAAAATGCATTAAAATGCAAGGAGAATATTATTATCCATATTATACATTGTTAAAAAATTGATTTTACCCGACTAGTTTAGCGCATGAAATATATAAAACATACAAGTGACAGTGTGGGACTGTGTCATTTCACCGATAAAACGCAAGTCCTGCTTTCGGAAAATGCTGTCAAAAGTTACTGAAGTATTATGAGACTTAAAATGAACCTGTCAGATTGAAGCATTACCATTTCTCTGTTTTTATTCTCCTGTCACGGGTGTCCATCGTATGAATAATCTATGTGATTTATGAAAAGTATTTGAATGTCTTTCATCTATTGCCGTTGCCACCTTGCTTTATGTCTAGAAAGTAATGATATAAGGGTCTGGTAAAAACTAAAAAATTTTAAGATTGTGACGGTTTAAAATCATATCTCGAAAATTAATTAAACTCAAACATTAGTACTATTTCAGGCGGCGTTACGTGTAGAAAAAAAAAGAGCAAAAATCCCGAATTCACTGATGAGTTTGAATATTTCATTAGGTGTAATGGATCAAACTTTGACGGTAAATTTAGATTCAGAAATTGGGGCCGAGTTAACAGGGTTCTTTATTTTGAAAGTTTTTTTTTTGAGTGACAGAGAGATAGAGAGAGAAAGAGAGAGACAGACAGAAAGAATTTTCTATTCCCTACTACTCGTTCACAAGTTGTCTCCATATAGAAATATATATATAGATATATATATATATATATATATATATATATATATATATATATATATATATAATATATATGTATATATATATACATACATACATATATATATATATATATATATATATATATATATATATATATATATATATATGTATATATATATATATATATATATATATATATATATATATATATATTCATTTCCACGTCTCATTCCTAAATATACTTGAAAACGTATTCATGATTTATTTACACATATTCCTAAACATATCGCAATTTACCCTTCTCAGCAATTTTATTGGAAAAAATAAGACTAAAATAAGCAACTTTCCGTCGAGTGAGCGTTGTTAATCAAAGTTTCCATTCCGCTGTCTGGTCTGATCTGTTGCAATTTTCAACGGACAAAGAAACAGTAATAATTTAGGCATGGAATATAATCTTTTATCATCATGTTGCCTCGGTGTGGTGTTTCTTCGACGACATAAAAATTTCTGGGAATCAGGTTAGAAGTGACGTTTTAGTTTTCTGAAAAGAAAACTATTGTGCCGGTTTTGTCTGTCCGTTCGCACTTCTTAAAAACTACTGAGGCTAGAGGCCTGCAAATTGGTGTGTTGATCATCCATCCTCCAGTTATCAACATGCGAAATTGCTGACATCTAACCTCGGTAGTTTTTATTTTGTTTCATTTAAGGTTAAAGCTAGTTATAATCTAGCGTCTGGCAACGATATAGGCCAGGCCACCACCGGGCCGTGGTTAAAGTTTAATGGACCGCTGCTCATACAGCATTATACCGAGACCACCGAAAGATAGATCTATTTACGGTGGCCTTGATTATACGATGTACAGAAAACTCGATTGCGCCGAAGAAACTCCGGCGCATTTTTTGCTTGTTTATTTTGATTGACGAAACCATCACATGTGAACTTACTTACCCTCGACGGATAATAACGCCTGCAGTTCGGAAATATGTGTACGAAGTTACGAATGGACGATGCGCGCAGCATCATAAACCCTGGCAAGGAGACACTAAAGAAGATATTATCTGACGGGGAAGGTCTCGGGGAAAAGTTCGTTGTATCCTCTCCCCCCTCCCCCCCACCTCCCCAACAACCTTTCCCCCATCCATATATATCTGATACTAACCTCATTTGTCGATTCATTTTAGGCGAAGTTGTGTTTGATATTCTATATACATATATATATATATATATATATATATATATATATATATATATATATATATATATATATATATATATATATATATATATAGCATTAACCTCACTTGTTGGCCGTGTGGGTAAAGGCGTCACTGTAGTCCTGAGTTCTTGTCTTTCGTTGGTTCGAGCCCACGGGACGACGAACTTGTTATCAACTAAAAAATTCCCCTTCGGTAACATATATGAAAATATATCATTTCCGAGGTAGAGTGAATTGGATATTAAAGGACGTTTGTAGCTTAATGCTTGTATATGAATCACGGTGATGTGATAAAAAGTCATATATAAATTTATATATATATATATATATATATATATATATATATATATATATGCTGATGGATTTTGATTAATTAATACCTTATTTCTAAATTATAAAGTCTTCCTACGAAAATGTGCCGTGTAAACTGGAATGATTACCACTGAGATGTCTTATCTATTAGCGTTAAGCGAAATGAAGCTCTCGGCTATTTGTATATTCCGAGAAGCGACGAAGGCTTGTACATAACATACTTTTTATAGCTTTAATTAGCTTGCAGGTCTTGAAATGCTTCTAAAGGGCTTGACACCATTACGAAAATTAGACCGTATTGGGGTAGTGCCGTCAGTGCACCTCATGCGGTGCACTGTACGCATTATTTAAGGTTCCTTGCAGCGTGCCTTCGACCCCTATCTTCAACCCCTTTCGTTCCTTTGGCTGTACCTCCTTTCGTATTCTCTTTCTTCCATCTTACTTTCCACCCTCTCCTAACAATTGATTCACAGAGCAACTGCCAGGTTTTCCTCCTGTTACACCTTTGAAACCTTTTACTGTCAGTTTCCGTTTCAGCGCTGAATGACCTCATAGGTCCCAATGCTTGGCCTTTGGCCTAAATTCTATATTCAATTCAATTCAATTACGAAAATTACCCGTAATTTGTTTTCATCTTGCAGCAAACGTATGCAGCTACAGTGCGCGCGAAATTAAATTTTGCATCATTTCTATTTTTATACTAAGAAATAATTCTTCCAAAATGAAAGTGAATATGATATTCCCTTTCGTGGTTGAATATCAAATGAAATATACTCGGAAAGTCGCTTTCTACTTATGATGAAAAGTTTTTATGCTTGAGAACATTGAATTACACGAGTTTCTCGCATACAAAGCATTCAAACGTTGAAAAGCATTTGCAAGACATTTAACTGGGATAGGAACAACCTCTTACAAGGCTTGACAAATATATTTTCAACGTTAAGATCTTGTGTGTTTCCTTAGGTTTTTTTTTTTTTTTGTACGGCTTTTCAGGAAACCGAATTATCTCCTTTACATATGATATGCGTATGTAAAATGAATATTCCAATTATATGTATATATATATATATATATATATATATATATATATATATATATATATATATATATGTGTGTGTGTGTGTGTGTGTGTGTGTGTGTGTATAATTTTATATGTATGTATCTATATACGTATATACGGTATATGTATATATTATGTATACACATATATATGTATGTATGTATACCTATATATACTGTATATATATATATATGTATATGCATATGTATATATATTCTTCAGTATTTATAAAAATTCGTCTCTCCCTCCGTCTGCTATGAAGCAGAATTTAATGACGCGGCTGGAAGAAACTCCACTAAGGGGGGGGTGAAATTATGTAGGAAACCCCCAACATCACCTGAATTGTGTTGGGGTGGGGGGGGGGGACCATACCAACCTCTTAGCCTCAGCATCGGATGTTTTGGGGGGTTAGATAGCCGTTAGGGACACAAGGACGAACGCGAGCCGTAAAGTGGGCTATTATCCTAACTCTTAAGGACTTAACTATAAGACCTATTTTCCCCATGACCTTCGCTGGCTGTGTGACTGCTTGCAGATTGCCGATGCCCTGGGCTCCAAACCAAACAACAAAGCGGATGCGATGCCCTGCGACCTGGGCGACAAACACTCCTTATACCTGACCGCTACAGCATAAAGTTGGTGCGGGTCTTTTCTCTCTGAGTCGGCACAGACCGCGAGCCTCCTGCGGCCGAAATTCGTCTTTTGCAACGAGCTCTGTGCACAGAAGGGATAAGGTACGTCTGGAAGCACTCGATCCACCGCCAGTTTTCTGTTTCTTCTCGTGAATTTCTCTCCATTTTCAATATTTCCAACTTTTCATTCTCCTAAACAAAGCCTCCTTTGTTCAATCAAACCTAGCAGCCCATTTGCCCCCCTCATGACTTGTTCCAAGCTCAAATTAAACTAGTTCAGTGGTCATAATTAGATAATTCCCTCCATAGTGTTACCTGTGCTAATTAAATCTAATTGATCAACTTCTCCATCGTGCCTAAGTAATTTCATGTGAGAAAAAATCAATGGTTTTGAATGCTAATCTTGAATTCTCTTCCAGAACCATGTTATCTTGCCCTTCGAGCGGTCTGCCCCCAGCCTTGTGAACCAAAAATAACGTAGACGTTTAACTGCCATCCTGCTACGTGTAAGAGTCTTCTGATTAGCAGTCCCAGGGTACTAGACAGTGTCCCCCTTAATGAATCAAGTTGCGTTAACAACCAAAAATCATTTAACCAGTAGCAGCCTGCACACTTATTTGCATGTTAAACTATTTCAGGGCCATAGCCTTTTCAGATTCAGGAACTTGCTACGAATTGCCTAATTTTATTGCACAATGTATGTGCTTACTTCCTTCTCAGCCAGCCCTTTCATATTAATTTCCTAATTGCTTCATTTGTAAATAAATTAAGTTTAAAGTGGTACTGGTTAATTTTTCTCCATGGCGACCTCCAATTCTCTGTTTAATTAGATGTGGTATCAAGGTAAGTCAGTTTATTCATTCCATTTATCGTTTACATTCAGAGCGTTTTGTGTTGGCCTTCAAGGCAGTTAATTAAAAAAACATTTCCAGTCTTCCAACCGTCTCAGAATATAACATATATATATATATATATATATATATATATATATATATATATATATATATATATATATATATATATATATATATATATATATATATATATATATATGTTTGTATATATATGTATATCTATATATACTGTATACCTAATATATATTTACACTGACATCATCGTGGCTTTCTTCTCAAATAATATTAATAACAGGACAACAGAAATAAATGCAAAGATAACAACCCAACGTACAAATTATGTCTGCAGGTATAAAGTCTGTTCATCCCGGCCAGAGCGCATCACAGGAGTTTAATTCACTTACTTCCATTTCTGTAAATCAGACTCCGCTCCCTTCCACGTACGCAGGCAGCCTCGGTTACGGGAGAGTTTTCTCATTCAATTATCGGAAAGAAGTCTCAAGGAAAGTATGAAGTTTATAATCCAGCGCTCTCGAGATGTTCGTGTGCAGCGTATCTTTTCTTGATTAAGAATCAGTGTTTACAAATCTGCATAACATGTTACATTTCATGTGCTCTGCCCTAAAATGGAAGACTGCAGCATCTGCAAAAACACAGAGCTGAGAAGAATGGTAGATACTTCCTTGCCTTACTGCTGATTTTGCAGATACTGCACATGGGACCCTTTAAATACTCGTGGAAAGCGCTGAAGAATCATTCTGAAACTGCAGTAACTTGTGTACTAGTGTTTCACGAGCCCGACAGGTGGCATATCTCAATTTCGAAAATTTTGCAGATAGTGCAGTTTTCCATTTGAGGGCAGTGCTGACTTCTATAGATTTCTGTATGAAGAGCTTGTTTTTAAGCAGTTCCGGTTGAATGGCAAGCCAACATTTTATGAAGAATTATAGAAATGCAATGAAAGTGGAAATGTCTGCGGTTTTATATCGTCGATAATAATAATAATAATAATAATAATAATAATAATAATAATAATAATAATAATAATAATAATAATAATAATAATAATAATGAAGGTAGATGAAAAAGAAAATCAAGGAATTTACCATGAACATAACTATAATTTTTTTAAGTTTATAGAAATGCAATGAAAGCGGAAATGTTTACAGTAGAATATCGTCTATAATAATAATAATAATAATAATAATAATAATAATAATAATAATAATAATAATAATAATAATAATAAAGAAGAAGAAAAGAAAATAAAGGAATTTATCATGCACATAACTATACTTTTTTTTAAGTTTACAGGATAATAATAATAATAATAATAATAATAATAATAATAATAATAATAATAATAATAATAATAGTAGTAGTAGTAGTAGTAGAAGTAGTAGTAGTGGTAGTAGTAGTAGTAGTAAATAACTATATTAATTAATTAAAAATTAATTTCAAAAAGTAAAGTAAAGGAATTTATCATGCGCATGCACACAACAGAGAGTACTGACCTAGTTCTTTTATGTTAATGCACCTCTTCAAGGGTTAAGCGTTACAGAAATTACAGTACAGAGATGCCTCAGTGATGACGTATGAGGAATAATAAAAAGCGGGCAATCTTCTTAAAAGCTAATTATGTGGAAATGCTAAGTACTAGTTGTTTCATCCAACTGTTACATGACTCGACTGGTGGTGAGATGTTCTTAACAATTTTTAGCTTTCTGTAAAAGAAAACTATTGAGATGGATATTTGTCTGTCCGTCCGCACTTTTTCTGTCCGCCCTTAAATTTTCTATATGGTTAAGGATTATCTACATGACTTTGGCTTCCAATATTATTATGATGGAAGAAAATTTAATTAACTATTTGTTTCGCACCCTTTAGACAGACAGACAGTACTTCTAAAAGTTTAAGAGACTGAAAAGCTGATTTTCCTTGTCGAAACATTGATCACATTCGATGGCGAGAAGATTACCTTTGGATTTCCCAACAAATATAGAAAAAATATCACCATACCTAGATTGTTCCTATACAACCTACTGCCCCCGGTTGACCTAAGCAATGAGCCACTCACCTTTCCTAAAGCCGGCAGTGGCGAGCGGCAGATTGGGGAGGGTCGCCTAACTAGCGACCTTCTCCCAGCAACATTCACCTACTACTGGAGGTTGACGCACTCCGGAGTCACTTTTAGTAAGAGACGAAAGCGACTTCGCAGACAATACCCAGTAATTCAGTTTTGCTTCCGCATGAAACTTCCTGAGCCTATGTTTGTTTACCTGGGCGTTTAGTAAATTCAAGTAGGTCGTACGAATTTAAACTCCTCATTGCTTGCATACCAGCTTTGCCGCATAATATGCGGCAAAGCTGGTATAATTAATTATTAATAATAAAAATTATTAAAATATACAAGGAGAATATATTATATTCTCCTTGTATATTTTAATAATTTACTTGCATTTTCATCCATTTATTTATTAATGTGTTAATTTATTTTTTCTTTTATGATAAGTGCTCTCTTCCTTCTGTATTTCCCATTGCCTTCTGTTACTTGTCTCTAATGAACACCATATTCTTTGGAAGCTTGAATTTCAAGTCAATGGCCCTTGTAGACTTGTTTCATATGAATAGGGTTCACCTTCTGAATAATAATAATAATAATAATAATAATAATAATAATAATAATAATAATAATAATAATAATAATAATAAAATGCTAACCTGCCGGAAATTAATCCAGCATTCTAAAGTATAATTATGTGTGCATATATTGTAATCCTTCGGTATTTAAATGCAGGATTCATCATAGTAGTCCAGCCAGGTTAAATCCCATTTTGTCTTTGCTGTCTTAAACTGACCTTGAGGCAACCCTTTATAAGAAAGGAAAGGAGTAAAGGTGAATGATTTCTTTTTTTCCTCTTTTTTTTTAAACGTGTTTTTATACGTTCCATGAAAATGGTTGAGAGGTAAAAGGAATAGGTAGCGTAGCAGTCTGTCGCTTAGTAAGCAAGAATAAATTTGGTGCACAGGTGTAAGATTAACTCAGATATACAATGCTGTAATGGTGAATGAATTTCTGAATGATGCTTGAATACTTACTTGTTTACTACTTAGCTGTTTACTTAAGCATTCTCTAATTTGAATGCTTTTTTTTGCCGTTTTTTAGTTTTCTGTATAAGAAAACTGTCGCGCTTCTGGCAGCGATATAGAATAGGCCACAACCGGGCCGTGGTTAAAGTTTCATGGTCCGCGGCTCATACAGCATTATACCGAAACCACCGAATGATAGATTTATTTTCGGTGGCCTTGATTTTACGCTGTAGCGGCTGTACAAAAAATTCTTTTGCCTTCGGCGCATTTTTTACTCGTTTTTTTAGAGGAATAATAATTATTATGAATTCTAACAATTACTGTTAGATCTGCGTTTTGCTTACGTATCATAATTTACGTTATAAAAAACATTACAATAATGCTAAGCAATAAATGGATCATTTTCTGTGTTTTCCAACAGCTTTATAATGCTCAACACTACAACTGAACGAACAAGACACTAATCCGTAAAAATAAACTCGATAGAATGAAAAATTGAAGGAAAGTAAAAAAAAAAAATGGGAGTTGTGTCATGCTCGCCATGATTATATTCCAGCATAACAAAGGCTGAGTTAGCGGTCTTTGTCGTAGCTGGATTGGCTATTGTCTCGTTCACGCTAACCTTAACATTAGTATTTTTTACCATTGCAAGGGTCGCGTAAATGGGACTTATTTTCAACGCACCGGCGTTACTTAGTTTTTTGCTTAATTCACGCCAAAGCCAAGTGACTTTGAGCAATTTGTTTGTGGCTAACCAGCAAAGCACATGGGAGAATGATTTTAAGATTTTGTTATCTCTCATTCTTTCCGCACTTCAATATCACTTGTACCTCCGCCAACCTATTCAGAAGGTGTCCAAGTTTACGATTATGTGAGTTCCTCGTTGGACAAGTCGGTAGAGTTGTCGGCTAGCACTCTGCTAGGCCCGATTTCGAGTCTCCGACCGGCCAATGAAGAATTAGAGGAATTTATTTCTGGTAATCGAAATTCATTTCTCGCTATATTGTGGTTCGGATTCCACAATAAAGCTGTAGGTCCCGTTGCTAGGTAACCAACTGGTTCTTAGCCACGTAAAATACGTCTAATCATTCGGGCCAGCCCTAGGAGAGCTGTTAATCAGCTCAGTGGTCTGGTTAAACTAAAGTATACTTAACTTTTTTTTCGACTATGTATGTCACCTCGTTAGCGTTCATTGGTACATAAGTAACCAGGTTATCACAAAAATTCCCGAACAGAATTTTATAAGTTCCTGCTATTCATTAGGTGACCTCAGAACAACGTAGTCTTGAAAGAAATCAGCTCTGAGCTGACGATTTCTCGCCATGAAAACAACCTTAGATGAGAATCAGTATCTTCCAAATGTTTAACAGTTCGTGAGTGTCAACACCTAAAGACATCCACAAGGTGCAGTCAAATTCTGTTCACTTGTTTTAACAGCATCTCGATAACAATGACATACAGAGGAATTTTTGGTGATTTCAGTGTTCCATATCCAGCCGGTTATTTAGGCAGCATTAGCCGGGCAATGGTCTCTAATCTATCTATCTATCTATCTATAATATATAATAAAATCCGAGTGGTCCTTTCTTGTTTGTCCGTCCCGGATGGGCGCGGGGTAGGTAGGGGATCGCGAGGGTAGGGAGACATGACACATCCACCCTCCTCCTGACAACCTGTTTATCTGCCCTGTGTGGGAGCGGGTTAGGCAGGGGATTGGGGAGGTAAGGGAGACATGACAGGCAGCGCCGGGTTCCAGCACAGCGTAGCGTGTGTCATCACGCTCGTAAAAAATCATTGCAAGGAATGTTTTTCCATTTATTATCATAAAGATTAGTATATGCACTAGGATTTAAGACATGGAAAAGGGTTAAAAAGCAAGTTTATTTTATGCATAATAGTTGTTCTGGTGTGAGTATGAGGTTCGTTTCACGACAGGAGCACAAAGTCAGAGTATGTGTGAGTGAGTTTCTATGTGTATGTGTGTGTATTTGTGCGCATGTGTATGTTTTGCGGTCGAGAGCATTAACTTTGGCAGCCCTTTTTTCCTAGCATGTTTGTTTAAGTGCTCATGTTAAAAGCAATATACATACATACACACACATACATATATATATATAGATAGATAGATAGATAGATATGTGTGTGTGTATACTTATATATATGTATATATATATATATATATATATATATATATATATATATATATATATATATATATATATGTGTGTGTATATATATATACAGTATATATGTATGTATGTATATATATAGATATATATATATATATATATATATATATATATATATATATAGAGAGAGAGAGAGAGAGAGAGAGAGAGAGAGAGAGAGAGAGAGAGAGAGAGAGAGAGAGAGAGAGAAATATTAAAACTACTGTTATCAAAAGGGTTCTTTATTAGGATTCAACATACAGCTTTGATATAGAACGACCAGAAAACAAAATATCTTTTTTTTTTTGTCCAAATCATCGATTAATGAGCACTTTTTTTTTTTAAACGTCTTTCTTCGTCAGTCATAGAAAATCTTCAGTACACATCAATGTTCATTTAAAAGAGATTCACTTGTACAAATGAATGCCCTAAACACGTATCACAAGATATATAAATATACATGCATATGTATATAAATATATGGGAGCGTTATATATATTTATCTACATATTTGTATATCATAAAAATACATATGCAAATACATATTCATATAAAAAGTCCGTGAACAGATGTGTGTATATATATATATATATATATATATATATATATATATATATATATATATGTATATATATATATATATATATATATATATATATATATATATATATACAACTACATTTAAGGTTCCTACAGTATTGTCAGCTAAACAAAATTACCCCAGATTTGTTCGTTTTAAGTTGTATAAATCTTCTTAATACCATTCAGAATTTTACTTAGAATCAACCAATAAGTTGTTGGAAATGGAAATTAATCTTATATAAATATATGTATATATATATATGTATATATATATATATATATATATATATATATATATATATATATATATATATATATATATATATACCTAAACACCGTGGAAATAATATTTTTATGTCAAATAGGTTATAAAATATTCTATAAAATATTCAGTTATTAATCAAGCCCGAGCGATACAGATTTTTCCCCAAAGTTCTTTATATTCTATATTTTTTTGTGTGTGCAATCATGAAAGTATTTACAATTTGAGTGACTAACGTTTTCATATGGAATCTCACAGGATATATATTTAATGTTTCAAGGCTTCGAGTGAAGAGTGGTTTATTTCCATTTCCGTAAAAGACCCTGTTGCCCATCTTTCGAATACATCATGTAAAACAGTGGTTCTTAATCCCAGGGTTGGGTCGCCTAACCATTTCAATGGTTCCACAAGGGTTATAACTTTATGGGCTTATTATTTCCCCGATACTCTTATTGCAATTATTATCATTAGAGAAAATATTGTACTAAGAATACATAATTCATTAATATCTAAGGCTTAGACGTTAATGATTTATGTATTCTCAATACAATATATTCTCTGATAATTGCATTAATAAAAATCTCTGCATGTAATTTTTGTTTTTGTTACACATTTTCTTAAGCGTAATTATAAAAAAAGAAAAAGTTTATGAGGACATGGGCCCCCATGGTTAATTTGGACAAGATTTTGGGTCACTGCTAAAAAAAATGTTAAGAACCACTGATATAAAAGAAAAGTCTGAGCAATACAGAAGTCAACTGTCGTCAGGTCAGTCATTCTGCTGGACTCTGGCGTGACTCCAACCACTCACACCAACCTCGTTATTGGATAAAGCATCAAAGACATACAGTACCAGTGAGATAAGGTAGAAAAACACATCTTGACGAAAATAAACATATTTTGAGCGAGTTTGTCAAGTGAACGTACACCTCTCGTACTCAGAAGTTGTGTGCCAATTATTCTGGTTGTTAGATTAAAGTTTTTTTTATGCTGTGTAGACACAACAAAGCTCTTTCTTATACAAACATCCTTCATCCACGTACCCTAGATAATGATTGTCATTCACGGTGTCATATTTTCTAAAATTATTTCCATGTTTCTGAATGCTATGTAGGTTCTCTTAGCGCTAGGAGAAGTGAAAAGGATATATACACAGCTTGAACAATATCTTTCACTGCTTTTTGAAGCAGCAGAAGTATTGTTTACTGAAACTGATAATTATACTGTAGAAAGGAAAGGTTGGTTTTCACTATATATATAGAGAGAGAGAAATGATTGATACTGATTCCGTTGATGTTTGCTTAGATTTTGTATTAGTTCGAATAAAAGGATGACTAGATTCATTTCTGCTGATTTCTTGAACAACACAGGTTAAAGAATATATATATATATATATATATATATATATATATATATATATATATGACGAATATGTATATGCATATGTAAATATCATTCATAATATTACAGTACACAATTAGACACAGCTTTCCCTGCTGGTGTTGAGATCAGCCGGGGTAAAGTCCCTGTAGAGAGCCGTCGAGGAGCCCTGTTTCCCCAAGGTAGCAGCGGCCATAGCAGCAGAAGGGGAGCAGGAGGAGGAGGAGGAGGAAGCGTGGCGAGGGAGAGTGAAGGAGGAGGCTGCTGTGTAGGGTGAGGAATAGGAGGTAGAGTGAGGAATCGTCGAAAGCAAAGGATCCGCTTTTCCTCCACCTCCTCCTCCTCCTCCGGCCCCGCCGCCCTTTTCCGAACACGAGGCTGACCTGCCGAGCGTTCCCTGACCGAAGGGCGGGAACACAGCAGCACCCGAGGAGCTCATTGAAGATGCTCTGTAGCCCCGAAGGTCCGCGGAAGCAGCTGCGGAAGCGGAGGCCCCGCTGGAGGATGTGCTGTGTATGATGGCGCTGCTGATCGGTTCCATGCTGCTCTCGCTCGGCTGCTGTGGGATGATGGTTCCTCCGCTCGGGTTGATGTCAGCGCTCGGCAGGCTGATGTTTGTGGTCGAAAGCGTCAGCATCCCGCTGGTTGACGTGGTGGCTGGGTGGCCAACTTGGCAGCCCTAGGGAAATGATATGAATTATTTCATCCTTGACCTCTATGCCCTTCCCTCATGCCAGTGACCCTCTAAGTATGGGTATTTATTTAGGCAAAAGTATTTCCTTCGACTTTCAATATGGCCTCTGTTACAGAAGTGAAGTGGCCTAGAAATCTTATTAGTCTTTGTTTGAGAATAAAGCATGAACTGTTTATTTTAGCAATAAACAGCGAAAAGTTAATTTGTTCATCATTTTCTGTTATTACAGCCATGAAAATGACCTATTCCTTACAAAAAAAGGGAGCTTATGAATTTTGACTCTGATTGAACAGAACACCTTGCCATGCTTTATTGTTATTGTGTATTTTTGGTACCCTTATACATATTTTTTCACGTGTATTTTAGCTACCAACGAACGACTTGAGAATGAAAGTCAAAGGAAAGTGTGGATTACTGACAATATTAATATCTTGCCATTCCAAGGGCACCTAAGTATTTTTGTCGCAAATTATTGAATTCATGATACCAGTTAAAGTATATGTGTGTATATATTGTATATACATATATATATATATATATATATATATATATATATATATATATATATATATAGACAGATAGATATATGTGTATATATATAAATACATATATATACATATATATAGAGATAGATAGATAGATAGATATAATTATATAAACATACATATCTACCTATCTATCTATATATATATATATATATATATATATATATATATATATATATATATATATATATGTGTGTGTGTGTGTGTATAATACGTTTGTGTGAATGTATGGATATATATCATTCTATGTAAATGTGAAGGCAGGACGTGAGTATTAAACACTGCTTCGTCAATGCTATATGCACCAAACTGAGAGAACTAACTTGTTTTTTTCACTACTAACTGAAAGGAGTCAGTGAAGGAACTGAAAGCAAAATACATACTGCAGTTTGTAGTGGTCGGGGATACAGTTCCATAAGCTGGCGCTCTTCTTGGTTGTCTGGTGTTAAAGGAAGAAAATATTAAATTCTTCGTCATATCAAAAATTGGTCCATGGATACCATAATCCTAACATACACAATAATACCAGGATAGCTAACAGTCTTCTTATGGCATTGCCATTTTTAAGACTGAAATATTTCAGTGTCAGCTGTGATATAGATATTTAGTTACTTTTATCAATCATTGATTTATTTATATTGGAATTGCAATATAAAGTTTAGGCCAAAGGCCAAGCGCTGGGACCTATGAGGCCATTCAATGCTGACAGGGAAAATGAGAATAAGAAAGGTTTTAAAGGTGTGACGGGAAGACCTCGTAGTTGGACTATGAAATAGATGTTAGGAGAGTGTGGATAATAAGATGTAAGAAAGACAATATGAACGGAGGTACAGTAAAAGAAATGAAAGAGGTTGCAGCCAGAAAGCGAAGGGATGCTGCAAAGAGCCTTGAGTAATGTTTACAGTACATCGCGTGAGGTGCACTGCTGGCAGGGGTTTCATTCATATGTTTAAATGCAAACAGTATTTTAACGTAGTCAATCTCACCTCCCTTCACAAGAATGAGATCGGGTCCTCTCTTGAGCTGCGTGAAACCACCGTCATCGGAACCCTTGGAATGGAGAGAGGTCTTTTCCGTAGTCTTCTTGATACAAGCTTGTTCCCTCTGGTTCTCAGCCGTCTGATTCAACCTCGCCCTGATGGCAAGAACGAGGACCACAGAACAGATGATTAACGTGGCTACAACGCCTGCCACAACGGCAATAATTGGGGTGATAGCCATGGCTTGATTCGTCCCAATAGACCCAGCTGCAGCGGCGCTGGTGCGTTTCTCAGCTACGTCTATGGGCATGTGATGAGCCAAGAGAGTTGGAGGGGATGATCCATGGGCGTTAGTCGCAATGACAGCCAAGTGGTATTCCATTCCTGGCTTGAGACCAGATATTGTGAAATAAGGGTCCTTTTGGTCTTTGACTTCCGCCACTACCTTGCCGGAGGACAGTGGACTGTTCCTCGATGCTTGCTGCGTGACGTGGAGGGAGAAAGCTTGGGTTAAGCCAGCGCTCCAACCGGCGAAACAGGCAACTACAACCTCTCCAGCTGTGCTGCTGTCTTGCCAGACGCTGCAGTTTTGCACGGGTTCTGGAACGGCTGTGGCAAGTGAGAGAGATAAAATGCACGACATTTAATGTTTATTGCTGTTTATGGAAAGGAATTTTTATGGAATCAACATTTCAATGAAAAAAAAATCTTATTTTAATTCTTCATAAGGTTTAGACGACTTAATTTGTATTTCAAAAGATGATAATGTATGGAAATTTCTATGACCTCCACATGAAAATATTCAAACTTTCACCACTACTTGCAACATATAATCATCTTTACAATATGAAGTTTCACAGCCCTTAGCACTTTGAAAATCACATTAACGATTGCATATCTGATCGTCACATGCTCTATTGTCACATGACCTCATTTTGCGATACCAAAACCATTCGAAAAAGATTTCGTAGGCCGTTCTGACGAGAATTCAAAACTACAAACGCTTAAACGCTTATGGGCCTAGAACTTACCAGCAGGCACAACGAGATAAATGCAGGGTTCTGCCTGTCTCCCGACCTCGTTGTCAGCCCAGCAAAGGAGGGTCCCGAAGTCGTGGTGGGTGATGGGCGTATACATAAGACTGCTGAGATTACCGTCGGACTGGGAAGCATTTTTCGGCATGTGGACCAGCTCCGTCGTGGAGTTGAAAGCCCACCGGAAGCTGCGGGCTTCCGGATAAGACTCAACACTGCAGGTGACGTTGACTGATTCTCTCCGCCCGATTCCGTAGGTCCATTTCTGTCTCTCGACACACACGGGCGCAACTGCACAGAGTTGAGATAATGGTTATGGTACTAAATGAAATAAAAGTTAATATTGGCTTGCAGTGACATAAAGCACACACAAATATATGTATATATATATATGTATATGTAAATATATATATATATATATATATATATATATATATATATATATATATATATATATATATATATATATGAGTGTGCGTTTGTGTGTGCGTCTATTCCACTTAGAGGAGGCTGCACCAGAATGTTGTCCTCCTCATGGCATCTTATCCCCATCAAAGCACCATAACAACCATAAACCAAATTCATTGTTTTTATAAACAGAGGAGTTATACGAGCTCTTCACTTTTGTGTTTAGAAGTCAATATGACAAAATAACGGAGAAAATCATATATGCATTATATACATATATATGTCTATATATATATATATATATATATATATATATGTGTGTGTGTGTGTGTGTGTGTGTGTGTGTGTGTGTGTGTGTTTGTGTGTGTGTGTGTGTACTCAACCAAAAGAGAGGAATAAAAATAATTTAGGCAGGTAGTGTGGAGGCACCGTTGGCTCATCTTTGATCTCGTATTTCTTGGGTGAACGAAAATAATCGCTCTGCTACCTTCATCCGAAAGTCTTTGGAAGGCGATGGCGCACGGAGACCCCTCGGTTATGACGGAGGAATGAAGGGTGTTATCAAAAGGAGAGAGAGAGAGAGAGAGAGAGAGAGAGAGAGAGAGAGAGAGAGAGAGAAAACCCTCGGTTATGACGGAGAAATTGAGGGTGTTATAAGAACGAGAGAGAGAGAGAGAGAGAGAGAGAGAGAGAGAGAGAGAGAGAGAGAGAGAGAGCCCTCGGTTATGACGGAGGAATGGAGGGTATTATCAGAAGGAGAGAGAGAGAGAGAGAGAGAGAGAGAGAGAGAGAGAGAGAGAGAGAGAGAGAAAACACTCGGTTATGACTGAGAAATGGAGGGTGTTATCAGAACGAGAGAGAGAGAGAAAAAGAGAGAGAAAGTGAGAGACAACCCTTGGCTATGACGGAGAAATGGAGGGTGTTATCAGAAGGAGAGAGAGAGAGAGAGAGAGAGAGAGAGAGAGAGAGAGAGAGAGAGAGGAACAATAAAAACCCAGGGATTCTGGAAACGACGGCCAATGAGCCTTGTCAGAGATCTGGCGTTGTTGCCAGTAACAACAAAAAAAAGGTCTTATTAAACATGCTTAGAAATACGTAACTCTAAAAGGATTAAGGTGAAATGATCAAATGTTAAGCGAGGAGTTTCCTTTTATTAATGAGAAACTACAGGATCTCAATTATTAACTTGCCAAAGGGACCGATAAGATTTGATCATTTAAGGTGCAAATGTGTATTTTTTTTTATGTACGTGTGTGTGTTGGCCGTGTGGTTAAAATCCGCGTCACTGTAGTCCTGAGTTCTTGTCTTCCGTGGTTCGAGCCCACGAGACGACGAACTTATTATCAACTAAAAAAAAAAAATTCCCCTTCGGGTAACATGTATGAAAATATATTATTTCCGAGGTAGAGTGAATTGAATATTAAAGGACGTTTGTAGCTTTACGCTGAGGTAATACTGCACTATAATTAGCAACCTTTCCTAGAAAGCCAGGGGTGTGACAAAAGAGTGAGACGTGCATAACTACGGCACTGACATGGTTGAAAAGGTTGACCTAGGCAAATGCGTACAGTGGGCAATATTTACAGGTTGGAATGGAGTATCGAGTTTGGGCCAAAGGCCAAGCACTGGGACCTATGAGGTCATTCGGCGCTGGAAAGGAAATTGAGAGTAGGTGTAACAGGAGGAAAACCTCTCAGTTCCACTTTGAAACAATTGTTAAGAGAAGGTGGATAGTAAGATGGAAGTAAGATAATATGATTGGAGGTACAATAAAAGGAATAAAAGGGTTTGCAGCTAGGGACCGAAGGGACGCTGCAAAGAACCTTTAGTAGTGCCTACAATGCACCATGTGAGGTGCACTGACGGCACTAACCCCCTGCTGGGTATTTATAGGTCGTCTGGATGGTTTGGGGATGTCTAGAGAATGGGAGAGAAAACAGAGGGGTAACTTAACACATGAAACTTCGAAAGCATTCCTTTCTAAGAAGCAAAAGACGTGTTTGCAAGCTGCACAAAAAAAAAACTGCAGCTTGGGTAGGGAAGGTCGCCATCCTGTAATATTTAGTCCTAACGCATCTTGACACACAAAACATATTAATATTGCAGAATCCATATTCCCGTAATCCAATTTCGTTGGAATTATGGAATTATATGAACTTATCAGCATATTAGCCTCCCACAACTAGAAATACATAAAGATCAACAGAAAAAAATATAATCACACCGATATAGATCATCAAATATATCTACGCTTGTATTACGTTAATGCGGTTGTGGCATCTCCCATTAAAAACTAACAAATTGCCAATTAATTCCGGCACTTCAAAGGGAATGTCCGCAAAATTAATGAACATGTCAGAGCACACACAGGAAAAGTCGATCCACGAATAAAGGACAGACACCAGTTATACCCACAGATTATAAGACGGAATTTTGTGGCGAAATATGTCATACTGGCGACACACTCGCCTAAATGAAGCTGGAAAGGTCTCGTATTGTTCCATAAGACAAAAATTGGGCAATTGACAAAACGCTGTCTATTG
>NC_089790.1:22942500-22945000 GCF_040412425.1 Macrobrachium rosenbergii
TGATATGAGGCAGTTGTGTTTTTGCTCAAGGCAACAGAGTTATTGAAAGCGAAGTGATTTAAAATATCTTGGTTAATAACCTAAGATAGCATAAGGAGACTTTATTTGTGGGGAAGCTACTTCTACATTAGTACTACGTAGTTTGCTGTGCCTCTGAACCTTGCCAGCTGCTGCATTCTCGGTCATTTGCATATTTTTATGTATATATGTTCATATAAAATTGACTGAATAAAGAGCCATCACAGAATGGTTGTTTACGCTGAATCATGAAGCAGCAGAGTCGATCGAGGAACGATGTTTCGATTGACAAGTCGAATCCAGACAACGTAACTTAAATCCACTTAAAATTGTTTTAATAAATGTAAAAAATATTGATCGTGATTAACTTGATAAAGGGAAGCTTACGGAAAATCATCTTTAGACCGTGAAGGGAAGCATATATTGTTTTACATACGTTAGATTTTACCGACCGTGGAAATCAGTGGTGTGGAAATGGCACCACTGCGCGGTGACCAGGGTGGCGCTTACTGCGCAGGCGCAGAACTTCAGGAGCCTCTCTCATACCCGGGAACCGCGAAGATTGACTGTGTCAGTGTGTCTGTGATATATCCGTTAATTATCGTTAATAGCGGTACGTTGCACGGCTTCTAATCGCAGAATCGGGCGCGGGAATTCTTCAAGAGAAAATTGCACAGCATTGCACAGGTAAGGAAAGCATCGGGAAGTTTATTTGCCCATAAATATGTGCTCCTTAGTTTTAAGTCTCCTTGAGCATTAGATACGCACTCTCTGTGATCACAGATTTTCGGTCCGTTACTGCGGCACCCAAGGGCAGCGGCGATTTAAATTTTGGAATCGGAATATCAATGATCTTCTATATATCCCATTGTATTGTAGAGAAAAATAGATCGTGTTCGTTATTAAAAATGCTTAATGATAAGTACGCCCTTCCAAGAGTAGGCCCAGGTCTGTAAGTTACCGGTTGTGTCAACAAGTTTCGTCTTGTAAACGTGTCACTGTGGTGCGTAAGGTCACCTGTATTTTGCCAGTCATTAAGAATCCTTTGCAGGCCGTAGGCCTGTAGGGCACTGTCTACGCCATCAGTCATTCAGTTTTAGACATTGTAAAGGCAGCGCTAGAGTCGTTTTAACAAAATGCACTTTATCAGACCTTGTTTCTCAACCAATGTTCGAAACATCACACTTGGTGAGAGCATTTCAGGACGAAGTACATACACCGTAGAAAACTATGAATATCATTCGATAAAAAAAAAAATAGTTGGATATTTTATGTATAACATCCTGGTTTAATGCAGGCTATATTTTCATCACACGATGTGTCTTTCAGGTTGGACTGGTTGGTGATAGCAAGGAATAAAGTTCGGTAACTAGGCTAGACTAGACCTATACTCTCGAATCACTCGTTTGGTCAGATACTCTACTGTTTAAACCTTCTTCAAAACACATCTTAGTGTCCCTCCCTCCCCATCACCCCTTCCCCTCCCTCACCCCTTCCTCCTCCCCCTTCCCTTCCCCTCCCCTTCTCCTCATCTCCCTCTCCCCTTCCCTCTTCATCCCCTCCCCTTCCTCCTCAACCTCCCCTGCCCAGCGTTCGACTCTCCGCGCCGCCAATGAAGAACTAAAGGAATTTATTTCTGGTGATAGAAATTAATTTTTCGTCATAATGTGGTTCGGATTCCGCAATAAGCTGTAGGTCTCGTTGCTAGGTAACTAGTTGGTTCTTAGCCACGTAAAATAAATCTAATCCTTCGGGCCAGCCCTAGGAGAGCTGTTAACCAACTCAGTGGTCTGGTTAAACTAAGATATACTTAACTTTTTTCCCTCTCCTTCCTCCTGGGTATGGTACGGATGTGGGTATGGGTATGGTACAGAAATGGGTATGGGAATGGTATGGTATGGGTATGAATATGGACTATGGAATGGATATGGGTATGGGTATGGCTATAGGAATGGGTGTGGTAAGGATATGGGTATGGGTGGTACAGATATGGGTATCGGTACGGGTGTGGGTGTGGTACAGATATGGATATGGGTATGGTACGGATATGGGAACTAGGAAATGCGAGCGACAGCGAGCATCTGTGTGTGTGTGTGTGTATATATATATATATATATATATATATATATATATATATATATATATATATATATATATATATATATATATATAATATGTGCGTGTGTAATCATAAAGCAACAAATGTCGTGTAATATCCAATTCACACAACTTCGGGAATATCCCCGATGGGGAATTATCACCGGAAGAGAATTTTTAAGTGATAAATGGATCGGTACCGCCGGGTCTCGATCCCTCGACACAATACCTTAAGCGATAAATGGTCGGTACCGATCCATTTATCACTTAAAAATTCTCCTTCGGTGATAATACCCCGTCGGAGGTATTCCCGAAGTAGCGTGAATTGGATATTAAACGACGTTTGTAGTTTCATGATTGTATATAAATCACGGTGTGATAAAAA
>NC_089790.1:22947500-22960000 GCF_040412425.1 Macrobrachium rosenbergii
TTTTTACTACATTATGTTGTTTCAGTTATGGTATATTGCATAAACCTGTTCAGATTGCAGGAGAGAGAGAGAGAGAGAGAGAGAGAGAGAGAGAGAGAGAGAGAGAGAGAGAGAGAGGTTAAATGAATCACTTTTACTCCCCTTAAAGACTTTCCTCTGGCTAAATCCCCACCTAATTCCCCAGCCTTTCCAGAAAATGCAATTTTACCTAAGAACAAAGGAAACCAATCTGAAAATGTGTTAAGCTTGTGCAGTAATATAGATATATGTGTATATATATAATATAAATATATACTGTATATATATACAGTATGTAGATGTATATATATGCATATGTAAATATATATAAATATATATTTACATATGTATACATATATATATGTATAGATAGATAGATATATGAACTAAGAGAAACTTACCCCAAGGAACCATCTGACGACTTGCACCTTTGGATTGGCCTGGATGTCACACTCGAAGTAAACGTCATCACCTTCTTTGATGTTCGTCATCACTAAGTTCTGTCCCGCTCTCAGCTGAAGCTTCGGTGCGTCTGGCATAATAAGCAAGAACACAGGGGATTTTATAATAATGTTACGTCAGAGCGTAAAAAAAATGATTCGTTGCATAATTACTCAAGTTTAGACACTGCGGAAAATACCCAAGCCTAATCGGTTCAGACGTCTGGATCAAATATATCAGAAAATTGGTTGTTGACAATACCCCACTATCCTTTCTTCCATTTTTACCATGGAAACTTTTTCGTTAGTAATAGCCTTTGTTAGTGGGATTGTTATGGACGTTCTCTATCAGTTTGCTTTTCATGTTTTTTATCTTGCAATTTATCAGTGCAACGTACTGAAACGATAAAAGCCTTACAGTTCTATTTTACTTTAAGAATTTGACCTTGTTTAATTCTCCATCGGTGATTGGTTAATATTAAGAAAAATTAGATTACAAATTCATGAAACTTATCATCGTGTAGAGGACGCTTTGACAAGCTAAAGCAGTTATTATGACAGAGTATAGCTACAGGCTCTAAGGCAGTAGTGAGACAAGGTGCTTCAGTGGTCCTTACAATTATGAAAAATGTTCGGAATAGTTTGAAATAGCGAGAAATCATTTTCTTTAGTAATGATATGCTCTCAAAAGTCAACATCAGGAAAGAAACAGCCTAGTTTGGAAAGAATGACAATTAGCTTGCTAAAAGACTTCCCTTCAAAATGTAAATAAAGAAAATAAATAAATGAATGAATAAAAGTAAGTGGAAAAGTTAATCCCAAAATTAGTTTTGAATACGATGATTCTAAACTTGACTGCCCAGCTTTAAAAGTAACATAGCTGGATTACCATTGTTCTAGGTTCAACTCAATGTGATTAAATAGAGTAACACCATAACTTAACGTACCCTAACTTAGCGGACTTTTGTACTTATCATCTAAGTTATTATGACAATTATTTGTCATGCTGCCATTTCAGATGCGATATATTTTCAGTTAAATCTCTCAAATAGATCGTTCAGTACAAAGGACAAGTTGGTTTAGGCAAGGATTGCTGATAGCTGTAAGATATTTAGAACATATTCACGTTTAGGCTACGATGCAGGATCTTCGTTACTTACCAGATATCTAGAAAGTACACAAACGCTGGCTATACTGTAGGGTCTTCGTTACTTACCGGACATCTAGAAAGTACACGAACGCTGGCTTATACTGTAGCGTCTTCGTTACTTACCGGATATCTAGAAAATACACAAACGCAGGCTATACTGCAGGACCTTCGTTACTTACCGGATATCTAGAAAATACACAAACGCAGGCTGTACTGTAGGGTCTTCGTTACCTACCGGATATCTAGAAAATGCACAAACAGGCTGCACTGCAGGGTCTTTGTTCCTTAGCGGACTTCGTTACTTATCGGAAAGCCGGAATCCCATAGAGACTGTAAAGTTAAGGGGCTACTGTATATATTTCTAAGAATACACGAAAAAAAAAGAGTCCACTCACACTGAACGTTTAGCTTGATGATATCCTCCATCGGGAGAGACGGCATCTGCCTGTTGACAGCACGACACAACACAACGGCCCCGTCGCTGTCCCTCGACGGTTTCATTGTCAGAGTGGCTCGACTTACGTTTCCATCCTTCGTGGTCTGCAAAAAGGATTGTGCGTGTATATATGTATAATATATATATACATATATATATATATATATATATATATGTTTATACAGTATATATATACATATATTTATTTATTTATTCATTTATTTATATATGTATGTAAGTATAAATATATATATATATATATATATATATATATATATATATATATATAGATAGATATATACATATACATATATATATACTGTATATATGTGTGTATATTTATATATACATACATATATATTATATATATGTATATATAGATTTTATATATATAATATATATATATATATATATATATATATATATATATATATATATAGCATATGTGTGTGTGCGTTTGAGTGTATGTGTCTGATGGCTCTGATAAAAATACGCTGTGGAAAATGTTCGAGATCATCGTATAAAATGCATTTGTTTGCAAGCGACTATAAGTTTTCTTTTATAACGACAGAAAAGTTGTTGGCTTATAAAGATGTAGTTGTTATTGCCTTTTTATGAAAGGAAGTTACTGGAGACGTTGGAGTTTTTAAATGCATTATTTTTACCAATATGAGAAGTCAGCAAAAAGGGCAAAAGCAATAAGTGCTATAGTTTATGTTTATAAATGAACAGAAAATGCAAGAACGTAGGAATGTAGGAAGACAAAAATAAAGGAGATTATGAGATTATAAGCAAAACGAAAATTTCTACAATATATGGATACTAGAGGGAATTTTAATCAAGTTCAAAATGTAGGAAGACAAAAATATAGGAGATTATGAGATTATAAGCAAAACGAACATTTTCACAATAGACGGATACCACAGGAAAGCATGGATATTCAGTAGGGAAGAAGAGAAATGGCCGATTCTTACGAGAATTTTAGAGAAAACTGAACGGAGAGAAGGAAAATCCCAGAATCATTGAATAAGGTTTGGTTGCAAGATCCCTGCCGGAGGACTGCAACAGGAAATGAGTTTCAGTCGCATCATGCAACCTCTTCTCTTTGAAACTGAAGAGAGGACAGTTGAGGGAAGTGAGGGAAATGGAGTCTTTTCACACATTTATATATATATATATATGTATATATACATATATATAACAAAACAACAACACACACACACACACACACACACATATATATATATATATATATATATATATATATATATATATATATATATATATATATATATATTGGTATGTATGTGTGTGCGTGTTCTGGCAGAAATTCCTTTTTAGTTTGCAACTTTTTTCAAGGCAGCTAAAATCTCCAACAAAAAGCAATTATAAACCGTCAACATATGCCAAAATTGTTTGAACTCTTCGGTATCAGGAAATGTTCTGAATGTATTTAATAATTTTTTTTGTAACCGAGTATTTCCTTGCGTGTCTATATAGGTAGTAACAGGCTAAATTGTAGTATTTCTATTGCATGTAAAAGTTACTTTTGTATTTTTAAGTGAAATATATTAAAAATTAAATAAACAGAAAGACTCCTTGAAATTCTAATCAATTACTTTGTTAACTGATAACTCCCAAATAAAAAAAAAGTAACTTTAATAATTCCACCCTTTTAAAATATTAAAAGAAAAGCAATGCGTTACTTCCCCAAAAGTTCAATTGAAAAGATCCGTGCTAAGGGAACGAACGGGAAAACCTTGAACATGCAAATTTCATATTAACTTACCTGTTGCTTGGCGTCAGTCTGAAGCACCCCGTCCACCCACCAAGACAGGGTCACGGGAGGTCTCGATCCCGACGCCTCGCAAACCAGGGAGTATCGAGTGCCCTCCTTCATGACCTTGTCTGTGTTGATGATCCTCACTTCCACGGGGGGAACTGGGGGAGAGAAGTGCGCATGCGTGAGGACATAATATGTAAAACAATATAGTTGTCTGTTTTAAAAGAGGTATTCATTTACTTATATTGTGATGACATTGCTATTTCTTCACCACCCATCACGTTTTGCTTATAAAGGTTAGAGTAAAATATATGACATGATTAACTTATTAATGTATATATTAGTCAGAATAGTTTCAGCCATTTTGCGTGATTCGTAAGCCGCGATAATTATAAGGATTTTGGTCTCAACGCGTGCGGCGTCGTCCTTTTCAAGTCATAACGTTGTTATGGAAATTTATTACACTTCCCAGTTGTAAGGGTTCACTTTACTGGAACATACACACAAACATATATTCATACATATATATATATGTATATATATATATATATATATATATTTATATACATATTGTATGTATATATATATATATATATATATATATATATATATATATATATATTAATTTGTATCTTCCCCTTTTTATTTGATGGAGAAGGCCTGGCCTCAGCGACCATAGCCTTCAATCGATCACAAGAATGAGTAAGTGGGCTGAGAGAATTCAATACAAATGTGTGCTGCAGGAGGCTTGATTGTCTGGCATATATGAACCTACAAGAAAGTATTCGTAATTACATACTGTAAAGGGAAAGTGATAAAAAGAAGAATTTGATAGATGATGTCTGTAGAGACTCGATGGAAATACAACTTGATAATAGTAATTTTAAAATGGAAATGGGAAAGAATGACGCATTAATAAATGAAATAAGCACTTAACATAGAATATCAAGTGTACAGAAGCGTTGAGTATGTACTTATCTATTTATTGAGCATTACGTGTGAGACATAAAATCGTTAATATCAGTGTTGATTGAATAAAACTGTTTTGACCAAAGAAGCCAGAAGTAGAGTAAGTTACTAAGGAGAACGAGAAAAAAGCTAAGGAATTAGATTACACAGTAGAGAACACCATAGTTGTACTACGAGTAAAATAAAATGTTTAATGAGGTACTGAAGTTTAGAAAAAAATTGTAAATGTAGAAACTTTGTCGGCAAAAAATGCTTAACTCTGCCAAACGAAAGAACATTTTCATTCGTTGCTGAACGTAATTGAATTTTGTATGAGCGGAGTAGGTCAGTGTCAGTTTGAGGATACGTGTAAATAGAACTAGAAATGGCGAGAAAAAGAAGTATCAGAATATATAGACAGGTTAGTGAATTGCTCCCCTATTATAGCAATAGTATAATTGAATACATGGCCAAGGTGTCACGGTATGCTAAGATGAGTGATAGGTTCTGTATGTCTAAAAGATTGGATTTTTGCTTCTTTGTATAAGATACGTGATGTACAGGCAATTAGGAAGAGCCGTAGAGAAATAGTAATAATTTGTATACCGCAAAGGGTACAGGGTATTTTTTTTTCTTTATTTTAAGGGCAGACAACTGAAAGAGAGAGTAAGAGAAGATTAATGTGCTCTTAAACACTGAGCAGGGTGCACTGATCAAATGATTGGTATGAAACTACTTATATCAGTAACTGAAAAGAGCTCTGAGTAAAGGAAAAAGATGTATGTGTCATTCATGAACTTGTGTGTGTGCGTGCGTGAGTTTGACAGCTCATAATTAGTATCTAAGCGTACTGAAATATTTATTCCGTGTTGTATTCTACACTTCCTTCACTACAACGTAAACGTATGATCGCCTTATCTCTGCAACCATGTAATTCTTATCTCTAGATAATTACAAACACTTCTGTCACCTACACGTCATATCCAGTTTAACAGAGGCGTTGATTGAGCGGGTCATGTTGGAGTTCGAAGCTCTGCAGGTGATAACTCGATGGAGATGTTGTCGGCTGAGGTTGGGTAAGGTCAGGGTATTCTTAGTGACCTCCTCAGTCACGTGCTCGCTGACCTCGTCCAGAAGGGCATCTTCGTGCCACCAGGTCACTCTTGGGGGAGGTCGACCTTAAGGAAAACAATTAAACATGGTGGTTATGACGTCATGCTGACAAGGAATCTGTTACAAGTTATATCCTGAATTTGTATACTATGTTGGTCCTCGTAGGAGGGGTAGTGCATCAGTGCACCTCACACGGTGCACTGTAGGCATTACTTGAGGTTCTTTGCAGAGTCCCTGTGGCCTCTAGTTGTAACCCCTTTCGTTCCTTTTATTGTGCCTCGTTTCATATATCTTTCTTCCATCTTACTTCCCATCCTCTCCGGACAATTGTTTCATAGTGCAACTGGGAGGTTTTCCTCCTGTTATGCCTTTATGAACTTCTATAATTTCAGTTTCCTTTTCCGCCCTAAATGCTCCACGACCTAAATTTTAAGCGCCAGACAATTCAGTAATGCAATTGTACATTCTAAGTCTTAAAAAAAGGTTATAACGTTCGCTTTTAATGATCTAGGAATGACATCGCAAGAATTAATTTCATAATCACATAGTTGAGAACATTAAGAATTGCAGTGATCAGTTATCTTTGTATTGCTGTCGGTGATTATCATGAGATGCAGTGTTTAGATTTTATTAGAGAAAATTCATTGCTTGAAAATACATAAGTCACAGATTACGAAAAGCATAACCTTTTTAAGATTCTCTTTCACGGGCGGCTATCCATAATTAGAATAAGTGCAACACGGCAAATGCAATAATGTTACCGGTAACAATAATAATCCTCCACTGTTTTACTAAAGATATTCCCATTTAAACAAACATCCACAGATATTTCCCCAGGCCCCAAGCGAGATGTTCAACCGCCTCACCCAAACACAAGCATGAGCCAATTCAATTTTCCAAAAGGTCTGATTGGGAGCGGTCCTACCGTGACTTTTTCTTGCATTTTTTTTTCTTCTTTACGGGAGAGCTTACCTCCGGTAACGGTGCAGGTGAGAGACAGATCAGTTCCAAGCGGGAATGGCCCGATGACACCTGTCAGTTGCTTCCGGCTCTCAGTCGAACTGATCTCGATTTTCTGGGGAGGAACTGAAAGAGAAAATTGTAGGTTTTTTATTTATTTCTTTTTATTAAATGACTGCGGTTGCTGAAAATTTTAGGTGTATGCCTATCAGATCGTACAATTGTGTAAATATAATATATATATAATGCATTATATATATATATATTATATATATATATTATATATATATATATATATATATATATATATATATATATATATAATTATATATATGTGTGTGTATACACACATAAGCGGGAAAGAGAATTTCAAAAAGAGGAGTAGAGAAATTTGGAGAGAAGCCTTCACAAGTTTACTTCAAAAAAACTGCATGAAACAAGGTGATATTCATCTTGCCCCCTCAGTACAAAGAATTGGTTCAAGCGTATGATACACCCTCGGTTTCCATCCACAGCTCTCTCTCTCTCTCTCTCTCTCTCTCTCTCTCTCTCTCTCTATATATATATATATATATATATATATATATATATATATATATATATATATATATATATATATATATGTATATGTATGTAATAGTATATCTATCTATCTATGTATATATTTATATATATATATATATATATATATATATATATATATATAGAGAGAGAGAGAAAGTAAAAACCCAAAAAAAAAAAAATAGAAGAACCAACCAAACGAAAGGAACTCCTTACCCATTACGGTGAGTCTTATTCGCAAGTTCCTGGTAGGCGAGGCTCTGAAATCGACCCTACACCTATACTCAGCCTGGTCATCAGCCTCGACGTTTTTTATGGTTAGGACGTGGGGTTGGGTCGATAGGTCGAAGTGTGCTCGATCTTGCAGGCTCGACCAATGAGGGGCCGACTGCAGGGACACCTCTCTTGCGTCAATACTGTGAAGTAGGAAGAGAGAGAGAGAGAGAGAGTGAGTGAGTGAGACCAGGAGATATCAGAGTTTATTTAATGGAGCCACATGGTTCACGCCCTTTTCACACAGAGGAAAAAGAGTGATAGAGAGAGAGAGAAAGTGGGAGAGAGACAGAGAGAGAGAGAGAGAGAAAGATAGCTAGAGAGACATTTCTCTCACAGTTTTTGAGGAGAATTAGTCTTCTTAACTTTAGCGAGGGGGATTCGTTTCCTGATATTTCTGTTGAAAGTGTCAAGAAAATATTTTTTCTTCTAGTGCGTACCCAATTACCCCTAAAAGGCGGGTTGCTTTAGAGAAAAGTACCCTTAGCTCTTTACCAGATAAATGAGTGTTAAGGCTTATTAAAAAAAATATTCATGAAATCTCAGTAAATTCATATAAAAGTAAGATATATATCACATTAATTTCCCCTTTTCCCAAAATAGGAAGAATCTTGGTGATATTTCCCTTAGGATAAAACGCTCTTTAGAAATTTAGAGGGCATTTCCTTTCCCAAAGGGTCCACAACCATTTACTATGCCCTCTTCTGATTAATAACCAATACATGTTTTACGCCCACAGAAATAAATAGCAGAAGAAAGACTAGAACATACGATAAATAATTTGTTATTCATATTTACGAAGCACCGCCCCTACATGGAGCAATTTACCAGCATTCAAGGTACAGCAATTAGGTCTGTCTTACCTGTAAACGGGTTTTCCCGTAAGACCATTAGAAAAAAGTACCAAGATGGGTGTGTCCCCAGGTTGGGTCAGGTCACAAGGCAGCTCGGCCAAGCCTCCGGTGACAGCGATAACCTCCTCCGCAGGACCTGTGAAAGATAATAATCGGAATGTTGAAAGGATAATTATGAAAAAGAAAATGATGAATCTATGGGACAATGTGGTAAAAAAAAAAACGTAAAGAAGAATGATTTTAGAAAAAACTTTTCTGAAGACGAATTGTTCTCTCTCTCTCTCTCTCTCTCTCTCTCTCTCTCTCTCTCTCTCTCTCTCTATGTATATATATATATATATATATATATATATATATATATATATATATATATATATATCGAGCGTGTTAAAGTGTGTATACATGCTCCTATTTATCTGATATTTAAGTATATACCTAATATTGCCTCTCACTGTTCCCAATTTTTAAGCAAATGTATCTATATAAATTTTCAGCTCAGAAATGCACGCTTGTAACGAACAATGATAAATATTTCAAAACTGACCTCTGGATAACTGTGAGGCCTAGAAATCAAATTTGGAAACGTAGAAACTGCAAATATGGGTAAAAGACATATATAAAATCACATAGAATGACGCATAAAAAAAAACAAAAAAAAAAAAGCCATATGAAATTGCTGACCGCAATTTTCTAAAATTTCCAGGTAATATTAAATGGCTCAGGCACAGGTGATTTTGCAAGGCTTCCAAAGATGTCCTTTGATATGTAAATTTGTGTCTCATATCAGCCGTGGAGCTAAATCCAAAAATTTCCATTTAAATTCATGCTTTATCCTCAATAGATGTCTTGTGGGAATTTGGCCTTACACAAAAATATGATGGATACGAAAAGCATGTGACATTCTTTCAAGAGGCTGTTTTGGTAAAGGAAAATCTTACGTATTTTTACAAAAAGTCTTAGGTTGTTAAGATCACATACAATATATATCCGCTTAGAGTTTACCAATATGTTATAAATATATGTATGTATATATACATATATATATATATATATATATATATATATATATATATATATTCATATATGTACACACACATATATATATGTATATATATATATATATATATATATATATATATATATATATATATATATATATATATATATATATATACAATATATAAACAGTTTTAGGATTTCATAAAAATATAAGTTTATCAGCAGTTGCACATTGAAATCTATAAGCATCAGTCATGTTGACATATTTCAATACGCTTTAGAGACAATAGAGTAATAGGTACAAGATGAATCATTTTACCCCTTACAGTAATTCTCAAATCATTAAATTTGAATTTGATATGCTAAATGCCCAGTATCATTAGGCTGCATTAAAAAAACAAGTTAAAAATGCGCCGAAGTTTCTTCGACGCAATCGAGTTTTCTGTATGAACCGCGGTCCATGAAGCTTTCAGCCACGGCACGGTGGTGGCCTGTCCTATAGCGTTGACAGACGCATGATTATGGTTAACTTTAACCCTAAATAAAATAAAAACTACTGAGGCTAGAGGGCTGCAGTTTGGTATTTTGATGATAGGAGGGTGGATGATCAACATACCAATTTGCAGCCCTCTAGCCTCAGTGGTTTCTAAGATCTGAGGGTGGACAGCAAAAACTGCGGACGGACAGACGAAGCCGGCACAATAGTTTTCTTGTACTGAAAACTAAAAGGAAATTATTCCTACAGGAATTCGTTAATTTTTTTTACCAACGTGGTCTATAATGGTAAATAGTACACCTTTCAGCTCTTCATATTATTTGCATAGTGGAAAAATCAAAATTAAACTTGAGAAAATTACACTCTTAGATAAAAATAAGGCGACAACGCAAGATTAGCAAAGGGAAAATTCGAAGGCCCAGCGATGGTGCCTTACAAATCAGAGCAATGCAAACCAGTGCCTCCATGCACGAGAGCTATTAAAATGCTAAGCTACGTACCATTATCAGACACCTCTCACACTTTTTACTTCTTTATATTTTTTTCTTATACTAGAATATGTAAATAAGCCTCGGCTGCGTATACAAAGAGCCCTCATTAGCATCTGTAACATCTTACTACTTCAGAGGGCTTGTAAACGGAAGGCGAAGCGAGAGAGCATGAGAACAAACCTCAGTCCTTGCTTTCGTTTCTTCGTTATTCTCGCTTTTTAGTTTTCTGTAAAAGAAAACTATTGTGCCGGCTTTGTCTGTCTGTCCGCACTTTATTCTGTCTGCACTTTTTCTGTCCGCCCTCAGATCTTGAAAACTACTGAGACTAGAGGGCTGCAAATTGGTATGTTGATCATCCACCCTCCAATCATTAGACATACTAAATTACAGCCCTCTAACCTCAGTAGTTTTTATTTTATTTTATTTAAGATTAAAGTTAGCCATAATCGTGCGTCTGGCAACGATATAAGCCAGAACACCTCCGGACCGTGGTTAAAGTTTCAAGGGCTGCTGCTCATACAGCATTATACCGAGACCACCGAAAGATAGATCTATTTTCGGTTGCCTTGATTATGTGTTGTACAGAAAACTCGATTGCGCCGAAGAAACTTCGGCGCATTTTTTACTTGTTTTTTTTAAGGACGATCCTTATTTGCCCTAAGAGCTCTTGAATTCCTCCCCTTCGTTTAAATTCTCTTGAATTCCTCCATTTGTTTACAAGTGAGTAGAGATATGTTGACTGGAAGCGTTTTCCAAAATCCTATTCTCTAACCAGGTGTAATGTTTCTGTTTTTATTCTCCTTTTCCTTCTTCATATCATTCATTATAAGCAGGATCTCGTGCAATTGGAACTTCCAAAGTTCGAGCAAAGATGCAACGCATTACTGCCCTAATGTAGTTCTCCTTGCGTTTAATGATTTTTATATATTTAATATTCCTCTCAGCGCTGAATGACCTCATGTCTCAACGCTTGGCCTGTGGCTAAAATTTTATATTCCTTTCCTAAATTGAATTCTTCATTTCAGCTAACCAGTTAACGTTCGTGGCTATGGAAGTCATGCCTCCATTACTTTATGAAAAGTCCACCGGCTTAGCTTTCAGCTTAAAATATCTCCCGCCTCCTTGATGCTTGGTCATCCGATTGGTCGTCACTTCTGAACTTCCTTGTAACCCATTCGACAAAGCATGGCGGACAAAAGTTTTTCTCACCTGTGTCTCATCATTCTCTTGACGTCATAACATCTGCTCCTTTTATTTGTAGCAGTGCCACTCGCATTTAGATATGACACAGGCATCAAAGTTGAATAGACGTGAAACTAATAATGCGAGAAAGATTACAGTGAATAAAGATGAATACACATGAATAGATGATTGATCATATTCGTCTATTCATGGATTTATGACTATTCATCTATTCATGTGTATTCAGCTTCATTCATTGTAATCTTTCTCGCATTATTAGTTTCACATCTATTCAACTTCGATGCCTGTGTCATATCTAAATGCGAATTAAGTCGCTTTACGTTCAGTGTCTCCACGACAGAGCTCGTACCTTTATTCTGATTCAGGGAATGTATAATAACAGTAACTTCAGTAGTCCGTTTAATTCAGCCCTTACGTGAAGAGGTCCTGTGTTCATGACGCAAAATCCGCCTTTGAAACGATAAGGTGCTTTATGTAGAAAGTCCTTTTCCTCGCTTATGATTCAGTCATTTCACTGGCTTTGCTGTTCCAGGACTGCGCTCATGATGTAGATATAAATTCCCTTGTCTCTTATTTATCGTTGAATGCATGTATAATTTTGCATCAGATGGATTTCTCCCTTTTGAAAGGTGTGATTCTAAAAGCCGTTAGCAGTATTTATACACACACACACACATATATATATATATATATATATATATATATATATATATATATATGTTTATATATGATATATATATATATATATATATATATATATATATATATATATATA